>NW_026973666.1:1977500-1980000 GCF_035594125.1 Scylla paramamosain
TACCTTTCTTTCCCAACCTCCCAATATTTTCCTCTCCATTTCCACTTTCAACCTCCTTTCCTCCTTTTCTTTTCCTCTTCCTTTCTCCCCATCTCATTTTCTAACATCTTCCCTCCTTCTCCTACCCTAACCAGTGCCACCCTTTCTTCCTCCCCCTTCTCTCTTTACCACATTCTAATGTTTCCTTCCCTCCTCCCAAATATAAGACCACAAGAACACAAGGGTTGGTGCATGAAGCCGTCAGACCTACACGTGGCAGTCCCTGTATGAAACGTACCTGCCTGTTTCCACCTGTCATCACCATCTATACATTTGTCAAACCTTTTAAAGCTTCCTAATGACCCAGCACTAACAGCCTGGTGAGTACGAGTCAGCCTGCGCTCTGATGTTGGGGAAATGATAATAATAATCTTTAAATAGTTTGAATACAAAAGGACAGCGTTTAATTTTACTCTTGAAATTACAAAACAGATTACATTTCTCTTTCAGTGGGCCAAAATGGAGTTTCCGTCCGACCTCGCAGCACAGGAAATTAGCTACACAGTATTTTATGTGATTAACAAAGAGGAAAAAATCTGCGTGACTCAGTCGAACCTTCCTCCCCCATCAGAGCACAATGGACGCGGCCTGTGACGTCATCAGCCGCGCAAAAGAAATACGAGTCATTTCTTAACCTTTTCACTTCTACGGTTACCCATTAACATCCAGAACAGAGAGTAAAATGTTTGCAGGGACAGAAGGAGAGAGAAGTGAGAGAAACTAAGTTAATTTTGTTTCCTCGTGAGAACTATTTAAGAGACAAGTATAAAAATAAAGGTCTATACATTCACAGATAATTACGGAAAAAAAAGAAAAATGTCAAGCAGTGAAAGATTTAAGAGAGTGAAGTGATGTGTAATTCAACGACTGATTTTATCCAAGCTACTCCTTCCTCCCCGCCAGTACACAATGGACGCGCCCTGTGACGTCATCAGCCACACGAAAGAAACATGACTCATTTATTAAAGGTGTGAAGTGATGCGTAACTCAACAATTGATTTATACAGTCTAACCTTCCTCCCCGTCGGAACACAGTGTGGCGCCCTCTCACGTCTTCAGGCACACAAGACACCTGACACTCTCACTGTGGTATGCAACAGTTCACCTTAATAAACACACCACAAAAATCTCTACATTTATTTGCAAAAGAGATGAAGGGAGGTAATAGATTCTCTGATTTTTTTTTTTTTTTAGTATCATAATTAGAGGCAGCTGTAGGAAGTGAAGGAATTTCTCAGAGTGGTTTGTGATGAAGGAAGATGTGTCCAATAGCAGTGGAAAGGTTAACATTAAAGTATTGACAAGTCATTATAAAGGAACTGAATGAAACAATTGTACAACTGACTTAAACAGATCAACCTTCCTTCCCGCCAGAACACAGTGCACACGCCCTCCATCATCAACCAGACAAAAGACTCATACCATGAAAACATTACACAAGTCATACATTAAAAAGGATCGAAGAGGAACAATTATACAGCTGATTTATAGAGGCCAGCTTTCCTCCCTGTCAGAACACAATGCACACGCCCTCCATCATCAACCAGACAAAAGACAACATTAAAATATTATACAAGTCACGTGCTATTAAGGAACTAAGAGAAACAATTGCACAGGTGATTTATGCAGACCAACCTTCCTCCGTGTCAGAGCACACTGGACGCGCCCCACGGCATTAATCAGAGACACCTCACATTACAGGAGTCACTTATTAAAGGAGTGAAGTGAAGCGTAATTCAACAACTTATTCATCCTAGGCAACCCTTCTCCCCAATCAGAACACAATGGACTCGTCTTGCCACGTCATTAAACACACAAAGGAGACTTGAGTCATTTATTAAAGGAGCGAAGCGAAGCATAAATGTACAATGATTTATACAGACCAACTTTCCTCCCCCATCAGAACACAATGGACGCGCCCTGTGACGTCACTAGCCAGACAAAAGACACTTCCTTTATATTAGAGTCCCAAGGGCAACAACATTTATATAAATAAGCCCCGCTGAGGTGCCAGTCCCCCCAAAAAAACAAAAGGATTAAGGAGATCTATAGAAGTGTGTGAAGACGTCCCTCCTGAAAGAGTTCAAGTCATAGGAAGGGAGAAATACAGAAGCAAGCAGGGGGTTCCAGAAATTTCCTGCAATTACGTGAAAAATTTTTAACTGACACAACACACAATTCATACTTATTTAATAGTACTTCTGTGTTTTGAAACGGAGAACATTTAGATCCTCTTACTCTTCTTTCCCTTCCCTGATCATTAACCCTGCTAACCTGAGGACCTTATCTATATCACCCTTGTTCTGTCCCTTAACAGTCCTCAACCATCACATCCTGCCCTCATTACTATCCCTGACAACCTTGCCAGTACCACGCTCAGTCCCCTTACCTCAACTATCAGAACCTGCCCTTGCTACTAACCTAAGCTCCTTGCCTGTACCACCGTCAGTCCCCTTACCTC
>NW_026973666.1:1985000-1987500 GCF_035594125.1 Scylla paramamosain
TTCTCTCTTTTGTCACCTGCTGGCTCACTCCCTCTCCCTCCCTCTCCCCATTTCTCCCTTCCTGTTTCTCTTCCTGTACTTTTTCCTTCCTTTCTGTCCCCTTCTCTCTGTCTCTCTTCTTTCTCTCTCTCTCTCCTTCTTCCTACCTCTCCCCGTCCTCTTTCTTCCTGTACTCTTTTCTTTTTTTCTCTCTTCTCTTTCTTCCTATTTCTCTTCTTTTTCTTTCTCTCTATTTCTCTTCCTTCTCTCTCTTTCTCTTTCTATTTCCCTCCTGCCTCATCTCTCTCTCTCTCTCTCTCTCTCTCTCTCTCTCTCTCTCTCTCTCTCTCTCTCTCTCTCTCTCTCTCTCTCTCTCTCTCTCCCTCCCTCCCTCCTCTTCCTTCCTTCCTTCATTCCTTCCTTCCTTCTTTCCTTCCTGTTTCTCTTCTCTCCACTCTTTCCGTTCACTCCCTGTCTCTTTTCCTCCCCTTGGATTCCCTCCCTCCCTCCCTCCCTCCCTCCCTCCCTCCCTCACAATGCTTTATAATGGGATGGGGTACAAGCTAACAATCCTCCCCTCTAAGCTCAAATGGACTCGCCCTGTGACGTCATCATGTAAACATCATTCATATTCTGGGACACTTCTGCGCCACACCTCTACCTCTAGTTGAAGTGACATGGGTTTTTAAGGGTGTTTTTCATGGTTGCAGTGACAGATTAACAAGATTTCTCCATTATTAACAGGAAAACAATAAGTGACGGGTTTTTAAGGGTGTTTTTACGGTTGTAGTGACAGATTAACAAGATTTCTCCATTATTAACAGGAGAAACAATAAGTGACACGGGTTTTTAAGGGTGTTTTTACGGTTGTAGTGACAGATTAACAAGATTTCTCCATTATTAACAGGAGAAACAATAAGTGACACGGGTTTTTAAGGGTGTTTTTACTGTTGTAGTGACAGATTAACAAGATTTCTACATTATTAACAGGAGAAACAATAAGTGACACGGGTTTTTAAGGGTGTTTTTACGGTTGTAGTGACAGATTAACAAGATTTCCTTATTATTAACAGGAGAAACACTCTTTAGAATCAGGCTAATCATCTGTGTGGCCTTGGAAAACAGTCGAGGCGAGAGAGCAGAGTGTTCCTGAATACCTGCTTCTGTCTCTCCTTTGTAATAGACACTTCCATTTAGACCAAGACACCCCACGCTGCTTCAATGGACCTTTTTCATCTCTTTTCTTCCCTAACGTCACCTTTTTGTATATAAGGAGATGGTTTGGTCACGTAGTAGGAAGGGAAGACCAGAAACTGATGAAAAAGCCTGGAGAGAACCAATTGAGGGGAAGAGAGAGAGAGAGAGAGAGAAAGAGAGAGAGAGTGAGATGGAGGGATGGAATTGTGGGAGAGCTGCGAAGGATGGGAGCCACAGAGGAAGATGCAAGGGACAGAAACAACTGGAGGTGACTCGTATACGGCGCCCACACCTCACTCCAGGGACACGGCCAAAGAAGGAGAAGGAGGAGGAGGAGAAGAAGAAGAAAAGAAGGAGAAGGAGAAGGAGAAGCGGAAGGAAGATGCGAGAGACATAAACAACCGGAGCAGGCTTGTACATGGCGCCCACACCTCGGTCTAGGAAAACGGCCAAAGAAGAAGGAGGAGGAGGAGGAGGAGGAGGAGGAGGAGGAGGAGGAGGAGCGCTAAGATGTGTAAACAAGTATAAACAAACCATATAAGGAGAGATGCCAGACTTTTTGACACGTACAAACAAACACTCATTTACTTTTAGTGTATTTCAAGCCACTGGTTACCTTCCTCCCCCCAGTGTGGAATGGCCGCGCCCTGTGACGTCACGAGTGTAAACAAAGCATATTAGGAGAGGCCAGCCAGTAATCACAAACTCACAAACACACACAAATAATCTTTAATGTTTAGTCCATATAGTCACTCGTTACCTTCTTCCCCCGCTGTTAAATGGCCGCGCCCTGTGACGTCACGAGTGTAAACAAACCGTATTAGGAGAGGCCAGATCGACTTAATCACAAACTCACACACACACATTCCCTCTCATCTCTTGGAAACTGATGAATAAGAGACCTCTATCATCAGCTGAGTCAATATAATCATCATCCCCTTTGGATATATTTGGTAATATAAAGAAAACGAGGAATAGTGTGTAAATATTAACGTTTTCTTTGAGGTAGGACTAATAATTTTTCATCCAATAGAGTTGCTGCGCTGGATTTGATCGACTTAACTTTGTGATATTGAGATTTTAACGTCATTTTTTCTTATGTTGGACTGGTGTGTAGGTATTAACGTTTTCTTTAAGGTAACACTAATAATTTTTCCTTCCAGTTAAGTTTCTGCGCTGGATTTCGTCGAGACTTAATTTTGTGATATTGAGATTCTAACATTTCCTTTTATTTTGATTCGGAATGACTAGTAAAAATATTAACTCTTTTTTCTTTCTAATGTTTTCCATCCTCTAGTTTCTGCGCTGGATTTCGTTGACTTAA
>NW_026973666.1:2000000-2002500 GCF_035594125.1 Scylla paramamosain
GAGAGAGAGAGAGAGAGAGAGAGAGAGAGAGAGAGAGAGAGAGAGCGTTACATAGATACACAGACCACAACAGACTTTCTGACAGAGAATATTATTTAGAAGCACTCTCTCTCTCTCTCTCTCTCTCTCTCTCTCTCTCTCTCTCTCTCTCTCTCTCTCTCTCTCTCTCTCTCTCTCTCTCTCTCCCTCTCCTATCTGCATAATCTAAGCAATCCCCATTTTCTTTGCCCACGCCCACCTTTTTGCATGGAGTATCCGTTTTCTATTGAGGCTTTGTCATAAGGGGGGCTCATGTATTATGATGAACATGTTGCGATTTGCTTGGCTCTCTGATGGAAACGTACTAAGAGAGGGACTGAAATATTACTAAAGCCTTTCCTGTAACTCTTCCTCGCCACACCTCTGTTACTTTCCAAAGGCTCTAGTTGAAGGGACACGGGTTTTCAAGGGTGTTTTTACGGTTACAGTGACAGATTAATGTGATTTCTACATTATTAACAGGTGAAACAATAAGTGACACGGGTTTTTAAGGGTGTTTTTTACGGTTTTAGTTGAAATGACACGTGTTTTAAAGGGTGTTTTTTTGTTTTTCTGTGACTTTTTGTGAATTGTTGTGATGAGAGAGGGAAATATAATAGTAGTAGTAGTAGTAGTAGTAGTAGTAGTAGTAAAAAATAAGATAAGCAAAATAAAAACGAGATAGACAAATAATAATAATAATAATAATAATAATAATAATAATAATAATAATAATAATCATTACATCGTGTACCCAACTGGATAATTTCCTGTAAGCACACACACACACACACACACACACACACACACACACACACACACACACACACACACACACACACACACACACACACACACACACACACACACACACACACACACACACACACACACACACACACAGATCGATGAAAAATGTAAAACGCCTCAAAACTCTCACATTTTTCTTTTCTCTTGCGTTTATCAATTATTACACAAATTTTTCATTACTTCCCAACATTTTTCCGAACGTTGAAGAAAGTGAAGGTAAATAAAGAGATAATAAAAGGAAGTAAAGGAAAGGAAATGATGACGATGATGAAAGAAAATGAAAAGAAAGTGCAAAGAAAGCGAAGATGAAGAAGAAGGAAAGATAAAGAAAGTAAAAATAAAGAAATCTCTGGGATCTATCGTTATTCTGTCTGCGGAAGAGGAAGAGGAGGAAGAGGAAGAGAAAGAAGAGGAGAATGAGTATTATTATTATTATTTTTTTTTTTATTCATTGGGAGGAATAGAATGAATACCTGATGATTATGTTGATGATTAATGAGGCTTGTCATTCTTATCTTCACACGAGTTGAGGTAGTGAAGATTGGCATTAGTGTTATGTTAGTCTCTCTCTCTCTCTCTCTCTCTCTCTCTCTCTCTCTCTCTCTCTCTCTCTCTCTCTCTCTCTCTCTCTCTCTCTCTCTCTCTCTCTCTCTCTCTCTCTCGCTGCCATAACATAATAAAAAGATAATACTAATGATGACAATAATAATAATAATAATAATAATAATAATAATAATAATAATAATAATAATAATGTATTTGTGAAACACTCTACGGTTTCCGCTTGCCGAGTTTCGATTACTTGTGATTTTTTTTTTTTTTTCTTTTTTTTTTTTTTACTTTTGTAGTGTGTGTGTGTGTGTGTATTTGTGTGTGTGTGTTTGTGTGTGTGTGTGTGTGTGTGTAGGAGGGACACCGGCTAAGGGCAACAAAATTACAACAAATAAAAAAATCCCACTCTATAGTCAGAAATTATCATTAAAAACTTAGAAATTCCGTTAACATGAAACATTTACCGTGACTCCATGTATTAAATTCACTGCCTGGAGTGGTCCCGCTGTGGTGAAGTGGTACCGCGCTCGCTTTGTGGGTCGAGGGATCCTGACGCGCATGGGTTCGAATCCTGGCTGAGTGTAGAAAGGACATTATTAACAGAAGAAACAATAAGGCGTGTTTTTAATAGTGTTTTTTGGCATAAAGGGCATTATTAACAGGAGAAACAATAAATGAGGCAGGTTTTTAAGAGTGTTTTAACGGTTCTAGTTGAAGTAACGTGTTTTAAGGGGTGTTTTTATATAATTATCTCCAAATCTTTACTAACAGGG
The DNA here is from genome assembly GCF_035594125.1 of Scylla paramamosain. Classification (NCBI taxonomy): domain Eukaryota; kingdom Metazoa; phylum Arthropoda; class Malacostraca; order Decapoda; family Portunidae; genus Scylla; species Scylla paramamosain. The sequence goes on from NW_026973666.1 coordinate 2,002,154, forward strand.
GAAACTAATAATAATAAGTAACAGGGGAAACTAATAATAATAATAATAAATAAGTCAGGCAGGTCCTTAAGGATGTTTTTACGGTTCTTGCTGAAGTGACACGAGTTTTAAATAGTACCTGCGTGACCTTTGAAAATAGTTGTGGCGAGTGAGCATAGTAGTAGTAGTAGTAGTAGTAGTAGTAGTAGTAGTAGTAAGAGAGATAAAAGCAAATTGAAAAGATACCATTCATTACTTTGGGGAAGTTAAGTCTCTCTCTCTCTCTCTCTCTCTCTCTCTCTCTCTCTCTCTCTCTCTCTCTCTCTCTCTCTCTCTCTCTCTCTCTCTCTCTCTCTCTCTCTCTCTCT
>NW_026973666.1:2007500-2012500 GCF_035594125.1 Scylla paramamosain
GGTTGGGTTAGGTTAGGTTAGGTTAGGTTGGGTTAGGTTAGGTTAGGTTAGGTTGGGTTAAGTTAGGTTAGGTTAGGTTGGGTTAGGTTAGGTTGGGTTAGGTTGGGTTAGGTTAGGTTAGGTTAGGTTGGGTTAGGTTAGGTTAGGTTGGGTTGGGTTAGGTTAGGTTAGGTTGGGTTAGGTTAGGTTAGGTTAGGTTGGGTTAGGTTAGGTTAGGTTGGGTTAGGTTAGGTTAGGTTGGGTTAGGTTAGGTTAGGTTAGGTTGGGTTAGGTTAGGTTAGGTTAGGTTGGGTTAGGTTAGGTTAGGTTGGGTTAGGTTAGGTTAGGTTAGGTTAGGTTAGGTTAGGTTGGATTAGGTTAGGTTAGGTTGGGTTGGGTTAGGTTAGGTTGGGTTAGGTAAAGTTAGGTTGTTTCTCATCTTTTCCTTCTCTTTCCTTTTCTTGTCTTCCTTTCCCTTCCCTTTCCTTCCCTTCCTTCCCCTCTCTACCGTTCCTCCTGCCCTCCCGAGCTCCCACAGCACAAGAACGGAAACTAAACGCAAACCAAAAAAAGGTAAAAAATAAATGAAAGAAAGAAAACTAAACTTCATTTCCTACGTTATTCAATTGAAGACTCAAATAAAGTGAACAATAACAGTGTTTTATGAATGCTGGGTGTACCTGTGAGGCGCGAATAGATCAGCAGGTACAGTCACTGCCAAAAGATTGTTCACATGCTGTATTCCGTTAATTTAACCGTGTCGTCTTCACCTTAAGTCCTCCGATGTGCCGCCTGTCACCTACAAACCCTGAGTAGTGAAAGGTTCCAAGATCAGAGGACGTCAGACTGAAGGAACACAGTGGAGATGAGAGCGTCAGGTTACAAGACTTCTGTACACTTGCAATCCACAAATCCTAGCCCACACAGAAGGAGGCGGAGGTTCAGAAGTGGTGCCTCTGTAGATGGGGCTCACGCTGGTTATCATGAGGCAACACACACACACTTGGTTAAGCATTATATGAATCATTTGTGAGTGTCCCTGTGAATCATGTCCAATACCTCAATGCATTCTCAAGTTGCAGTCTTGTGGTGCATGTTAGTGAGTGAATAATTGATTGATTGATGTGATTTGTTGTGGTCTCATGGCGCCGCTGTAAAAAGTTCAAAGCAGCAAATACGGCAGGTTAAGATATTGATATTATAAACCAAAATTTGTGTATGGTAAGAAACAAAAAAGAACGCTAAAAATGTAAATAGATAAAATGAAGCAACAAAAAACTTCGCTAAAAATGTAAATAAATAAAATGAAACAACAAAAACTGAAGTGCAAAAAAACAGAGAGGGTTGGTATTTTAATGTAGTAATTTAAAATGAAGGGAGTACAGACTTCACTGACACAGAATAGTACGTCTGGCGTTGTTCATTTCGTCAGTGAGTGCGTACGACACCAGTGTTTCATCCACCTGTGTATTGCGAGAGTCACCAGAAGAGTTTGAGGCGTGTGTTGCCCTGTGGTGGTGCTGAAGGAAAATCTAATACAACAACAGCAACAACAACAACAACAACAACAACAACAACAACAACAACCCTAAAACAACAGCCCTAAAAGCAAGGCACCACTTCAGAACCCCCGTCTTGTCCTGGGAGGGGTAGAAACTGAAAATTACGAGTGTACAGTGGCGGTCATAAGTTGTGTCCTGCTTCGTAACCAGCCCAGCTCCCTCCCCCCGCTGGCACCTCTCCTGCTTTCTTCACGAGGCGCCGCGGTTCACGCCTTCGACTCTGAACTGGTTACGATGCATCACGACAACGAAGGACACAACTTACGGCGAGTATACCTGAGTGGAGGGATGCCCAGGTGATCACGGTCGGAAGGAAGGGAATAGATAGAGAAAAAGGAGACATAGGCGAATATTTTTTTTTTTTTTTTTTTGTGTGTTGTTTTGGTTTTCATTTGGTGGACTGTCTCTGTTTCTCTCTCTCTCTCTCTCTCTCTCAGCAAGATGGTTACATGACTGCCACCACCACCACCACCACCACCACCACCACCACTACTACTACAGCACACCTCACCTCACCTCACCTCACCTCACCTCACCTCACTTTTCCTACCTGCACACGTGAGCCGCACATTAATCATTTCGCTTCCATCCTCCCTTCTTTCGTATTAAAATCCCTTTCCCCTTCCCGATAAATTGCCTTCCAGAGAGAGAGAGAGAGAGAGAGAGAGAGAGAGAGAGAGAGAGAGAGAGAGAGAGAGAGAGAGAGAGAGGGTTATGTATGTGTGTGTGTGCTAAGTTATATCGTACAAGAATATCATACACTCTCTCTCTCTCTCTCTCTCTCTCTCTCTCTCTCTCTCTCTCTCTCTCTCTCTCTCTCTCTCTCTCTCTTCCTCCAGTTTTTGCTTTTTTTCTTTTCTTTTGATTACTTCTTCTTCTTCTTCTTCTTCTTCTTCTTCTTCTTCTTCTTCTTCTTCTTCTTCTTCTTCTTCTTCTTCTTCTTCTTCTTCTTCTTCTTCTTCTTCTTCTTCTTCTTCTTTCCTTCCTTCCTTCCTTCCTCCTCCTCCTCCTCCTCCTCCTCCTCCTCCTCCTCCTCCTCCTCCTCCTCCTCCTCCTCCTCCTCCTCCTCCTCCTCCTTCCTCTTACCTCCATTCATTCTTTTTCCCTCCCTCCCTCCCTCCCTCCCTCCCACCTCCTTTCCTTCCTTTCTAAAGATTTTTGTCTCCGGAAACCAAGGCAGTAGGCAAACACTTCTCCAAAATGCTCTTCCCTCTCTTTTTCTCTCCCTCTCCCTCTCCCTCTCCCTCTCCCTCTCCCTCTTTCTGCTTCCTTTCTGCTTGTTTCTTTGCATTATCCATCCTTTCTCTGTATTTCTCTCCCTCAAAATGTGTGTATTTAGAGAAAGAGAGAGAGAGAGAGAGAGAGAGAGAGAGAGAGAGAGAGAGAGAGAGAGAGAGAGAGAGAGAATCTTTTTTTAAGGAAAGAAGGAAAAAATTAAAATATCTTCACTGCATTTCTATTTTTTTTCCTTCCCTTCCCTTCCCTTTTCTTCCTCTCCTTATCTCTACCTCCCCTCCCCTCCCCTTCCCTTCCCTTCCCTTCCTTTCCTTTACTATTCCTCCCCACCGTCACCCTTCCTCCCCCACCTAGCCACAATGGACCCGCCCTGTGACGTCATGAATGTAAACAAACCAGTGGACTATCTTGTTTATGTTCTATTACCTTCTCTTTCTTTCCCCTTTCTTGATTTTTTTCTTCTTTTTCCTTTTTTTTCTGTTGTTGTTGTTGATGGTAGTGGTGGTGGTGGTGGTGGTGGTTGTGTGTGTCTTTTGTCTCTCTCTCTCTCTCTCTCTCTCTCTCTCTCTCTCTCTCTCTCTCTCTCTCTCTCTCTCTCTCTCTCTCTCTCTCTCTCTCTCTCTCTGGTATCGTTTTTTTTTCTTTTCATTTTTTTTTCATCTTATTTCTTATTTATCATTCCTTTCGTTATTGATGGATACATACATACATACATACATACATACATACATACATACATACATACATACGTACGTACGTTTAGCAGTGACACACACACACACACACACACACACACACACACACACACACACACACACACACACACACACACACACACACACACACACACACACACACACACACACACACAGAAAAAAATTATCAGAGTGGAAAGTAATTTAAAATACCATTGTTAGTTAGTTAGTTAGTGTGTGTGTGTGTGTGTGTGTGTGTGTGTGTGTGTGTGTGTGTGTGTGTGTGTGTGTGTGCCCTCTAATTAAACACGTGTACAGACAGACGAATACTCAAGCATTTAAGTTAATATGATACTGTTTGTTACCTCCTCCTCCTCCTCCTCCTCCTCCTCCTCCTCCTCCTCCTCCTCCTCCTCCTCCTCCTAATGTAATAACCATATGTACTATATCTCACCCTTGTCACCCACACCATTTATCTCCCTCCCTCCCTCCCTCCCTTCCTTCTTTATTCCCTCCTTAATTCCTCCCTTTCCTCCTTTTTGTCTCTCCCTCCCTCCCTCTCTGTCCTCCCTCCCTTCCTTCATCTCCCTTCATCTTTTCCTTTTCCTTCTTTCTTTGGTTATCTCTTTCTTCCTTCTTTTCTTCCTTCCTTCCTTCTCGCTTTCCCTTCTTTCTCCAATTCTCTCTCCTTCCTTCCTTCCTTCAGTTTTTTTCTTCCTTATTCTTTAAACTCTCTCTCTCTCTCTCTCTCTCTCTCTCTCTCTCTCTCTCTCTCTCTCTCTCTCTCTCTCTCTCTCTCTCTCTCTCTCTCTCTCTCTCTCTCTCTCTCTCTCTCTCTCTCTCTCTCTCTCTCGCAGAACAGGACAATAAGAGAAATTGAGGAAATGACAAAGAAATATAACAGTCTTGATATTAAACTGTGAGGCACCGAACCACTGTCTGTATGTCTGTCTGTCTGTCTGTCTGTCTGTCTGTCTGTCTGTCTGTCTGTCTGTCTGTCTGGGCATCAAATTCATGTGTGGCTTTGGTTTTTAACAGACTGTAGTGGAAGGTACTGGGGTTTTCAAGGGTGTTTTCATGGTTCTATAGTTTAACAGGCTGTAGTGGAAGTTATTAGGGTTTTCAAGGGTGTTTTCATGGTTCTATAGTTTAACAGGCTGTAGTGGAAGTTATTAGGGTTTTCAAGGGTGTTTTCATGGTTCTATAGTTTAACAGGCTGTAGTGGAAGTTATTAGGGTTTTCAAGGGTATTTTCATGGTTCCAGTAATAGTTTGACAGGCTGTAGTGGAAGTTATTAGGGTTTTCAAGGGTGTTTTCATGGTTCTATAGTTTAACAGGCTGTAGTGGTGGTTATATTTGTTTTCAAGGGTGTTTTAGTGATTCCGGTAGTAAATCACAAAGCAATTAGGATCATTAACAGCACAAACACACTAGAGAACCGAGTTAGCCTTTTAGTGAGTCATATTTTTGTTTACTTTACATTTTTTTTTCTTTTCTTAACATTTTCCTCTTCTTTTTACTTAATTTT
>NW_026973666.1:2020000-2022500 GCF_035594125.1 Scylla paramamosain
GTGCGTAAATAACGGCCGGTTTCTCGCTACATTTTGAATATTCCGCTAAGGACTTTTTGTTATTGCAGCTTGTAATTAAGCTTTTGTCGCTTCAAAAAATCGCTCATGATTTTCAAAGTGCTTTTCGTTCACGTTGAGTCAAATTTGTGGAGAGTAGAATTGTTTTTCAGTGGTGTCAAGGTTCCAATGTTTTGTTTTTGTTCTTTTGTTTGTTTGTTTGTTTGTTTCTGGCTCTAGGTCACTTTAAAGTGTCTGAAAACATCATTCATATTTTTTAAAGTGTTTTTTGTTCTTATTAAGTGAAAATGTGTGAACATTTTAGTGGTTTTAATGGTGTCAAGGTTCCAACATTTTCTAGATAATATTTTAAAATATTTCTTTATTATTAGTGAGGTTTGAAATGTTTTGATATTCACGGTAATAGTTAAAGTGTATGGCAAGTCAGAATATGTAAAGCATTCCGGTCTAGCTGCATTTTTTCGAGGGGTCATTTTCAAAATTGAATACGTTACGTAGACTAACGAACCCGTGACGTCATCAGACCCAGGGCGGCACGCTCCTCCCTCCAGTCTCCTCGTCTGTATTTATCATGATTTCCTGTGTGTTTTCCAGATAGTTAAAGGTGTTTCCAGACATACAGTGTGTGTGTGTGTGTGTGTGTGTGTGTGTGTGTGTGTGTGTGTTGCCCTAGTTTTTCATCGAACATATGGTAATGCCGTGTGTGTGTGTGTGTGTGTTGTCCTGTCTTTCATTATAGAAATGGTGATGCAGTGTATGTGTGTGTGTGTCTACTCAGTCTTTCATTGTACAGGTGGTGATGCAGTGTGTGTGTGTGTGTGTGTGTGTGTGTGTGTGTGTGTGTGTGTGTGTGTGTGTGTGTTGCCTTGTTTTTCATTGTACAGATGGTGATACAGTGTGTGTGTGTGTGTGTGTGTGTGTGTGTGTTGTCCTGTCTTTCATTATAGAAATGGTGATGCAGTGTGTGTGTGTGTGTGTGTGTGTGTGTGTGGGTGGGTGGGTGGGTGGGTGTACAGTATCTTTCATTGTACAGGTGGTGATGCAGTATGTGTGTGTGTGTGTGTGTGTGTGTGTGTGTGTGTGTGTGTGTGTTGCCTTGTCTTTCATTATACAAAGGGTGATACAGTGTGTGTGTGTGTGTGTGTGTGTGTGTGTGTGTGTGTGTGTGTGTGTGTGTGTTTGTGTGTTATCGCTAATTTAACGGCACATATTTTCATTTTACTCAGATTTGAGAGAGAGAGAGAGAGAGAGAGAGAGAGAGAGAGAGAGAGAGAGATTAACATCGTATACAGCCATTTGTAAATAAAAAGGGCAAAAGATAATTAAAGAAAAAAAGAAGGAGGAAGAAAAGAAGACGAGAAAGAAGAGGAAAATGAAGAGAGGAACCAGAAAGAGGAGGAAGAGGAGGAGGCAGTGTAAAGAAAGACGATAAAAGATTAAAAGAATGTCCTCCTCCTCCTCCTCCTCCTTCTCCATTCTTCTTCTTCTTCTTCTTCTTCTTCTTCTTCTTCTTCTTCTTCTTCTTCTTCTTGCTGTTGTTGTTGTTGTTGTTGTTGTTGTTGTTGTGGTTGTTGGCTTCGTCGTTCTTCGTTCTTTTTCTTCTTTTTTCATCTTTTTCTTTTTCTTCTTTTCTTCTTTTTATTCTTATTCTTATTATTATATTATTATTATTATTATTAATATTATTATTATTATTATTATTATTATTATTATTATTATTATTATTATTAATATTCCTGACAAATATAATGATCCTTTCCCCGACAGGTGAATCAACCAAACCACACCTGCTCCCACCTCCAGAAGCACACCTGCAACCGCCCTACCCCCCCCTCCCTGTTACCGCACACCTGTCCTCAGTAAGTACCGCTTAACCCTTTCGTCTCTTTGTGTGTGTGTGTGTGTGTGTGTGTGTGTGTGTGTGTGTGTGTGTGTAGGTAGGAAAATTATGTTATTTGTGTTGTTATTAAAAAATGAGATTTACGAGAGAGAGAGAGAGAGAGAGAGAGAGAGAGAGAGAGAGAGAGAGAGAGAGAGAGAGTTTGCTCCTTTGACAAGTCGCAAATTATACTAATCTTCTTGTCTCTCTCTCTCTCTCTCTCTCTCTCTCTCTCTCTCTCTCTCTCTCTCTCTCTCTCTCTCTCTCTCTCTGAAATTATCTTTTAAAGTGTTCGCTTTTCTCTATCTCTTTCTTCATTTTCATTATTCTCTCTCTTTTTCTTTTTTTCTTTTTCTCTTTTCTTTATCTTTTCTTTGTTTTCTCTTTTCTGTTTTCTTTCTCTTGTTGTATTTTGCTTTCTTCTTCTTCTTCTTCTTCTTCTTCTTCTTCTTCTTCTTCTTCTTCTTCTTCTTCTTCTTCTTCTACAGATAGATAGATAGATTGATAGATTGATTGATTGATAAATAGATAGATAGACAGACAGACAGACAGATTGACAGTCAGTTTGATAGACAGACAGACAGACAGACTGATAGATAAATA
>NW_026973666.1:2040000-2042500 GCF_035594125.1 Scylla paramamosain
AAGGAAGGAAAAGATCAGAAATATTATGATACAAAAACTTTAAGGAAATAGTAAGTTTAAAAAAGAGTCAGTTGTGTTTTACATTAGGTTAGGTTAATGAAGGAAAATATGAGAAAATATTACAAATCCTAACCTAACCCAACGGACCCCAACCAAACCGAACTCCACGATACCATAACTTAACGCCACTTGCCCAGAATAATGTCCTCTATGTGTCCTATTAGAGTGTCCAAGTGAAGGGAGAGTTGGGAAGTGTCCGCCGCCAGCACCTCTCCCTCTTCCTCTCCCTCGTCCATCTCTCACTCTTACTCTCGCTGGTTTGTTTATGTTTTCGTTCTCTCTCTCTCTCTCTCTCTCTCTCTCTCTCTCTCTCTCTCTCTCTCTCTCTCTCTCTCTCTCTCTCTCTCATTATTCATTTTCTTTTTATCGTTCTATTTTTTTTTTTTTTTTTTTTTTTGTGTGTGTGCGTGTATGTATGTATGTATGTATGTATGTATGTATGTTTACCGAGTGACCAGTGACATATATAATCTTTAGTTTTTGCCTTATTTTAACGACTTTTTTACTATTATCATCATCTTTATATTTATTGTTTCTTTATTTGCTTTTTTTCGGTATTTTCTTGCCATTATGAACGCTTATTGGGTCTCGGTCTGGGTTTGTCTCAGCCTCGGGACGGTCGCCCCACACAGAAAGTAAACAAACATGGCTACCTTAATGACAGAATTTCAGCAACAATTTGCCACCGTAACAGCTGACATCACCCACAAGATATGCCAGATCGCCACCAGGGAGGAGCGTAAGTGTGTGGGCGTGCGTGGGCGTGGGCGTGGGCGTGTGGGCGGCCTGGGAAGGGAGACATATGGTGGGAGATGAATAGGCTGGAGGGATTTAAATGTCGAGGATAATAATGGTAAATAATTATATAGAGCAACTTTATCTTGGAAATTACGTAACATACATGAGAATTACATATATTACATAGGAAAGATCCACAGTATAGAATAATGACTAGATTACATAAGGATTATATATGAGTACATACAAATTGGATTATATAATTAGGGAGGAAAGGGTTGATTACATAAGAAAAACAAGTGTAATGTATTAATCACAGAACATTACATAATAAAAGAATGTGATTATATGGGAAGAAGAAGATTAATAATTACTTAGGATGTAAGTAATTACAGATTATATACAATAGAATGAAAGTATTAATCGTGCTTAAGAGGAATTACATAGATCACTTGTATTGGAAGGAAAGGATAAATTACTTGCATTTGGGAAGAGTTTCATAGATTACATACAAGTAGAGTTGCATAGATTACATAGAAGCATTTCATAGATTACATATATGTTGAGTTATATACAGTGCAAGAAAAGGATGAATTATTTGTGTGTGGGAAATAACAGTTGTGTTGATCTGTGGTGCCTCTCCCTCTCTCCCCCCACAGCGGAGCAGAGGACGCTCATCCTGGAGGTGGAGAAGCTTGTGGACGAGGCGAAGGAGCTGGTGAGAGAGAGAGAGAGAGAGAGAGAGAGAGAGAGAGCATTTTATTCTATCACTATTACTTATTAACAGTTTTTTTTGTATATATTTTTTAACCTTTTCATTAACCCAACCAAACCTAATTTAACCATACTAAACCTAACCCAGCCAAACCAAACCTAACAATCCAACCTAACCTAACCAAACGTAACCTAACATTACCTAACCTAACCAACCAAATTAACTCAAAATAAACTGAAATATACTACACTATGAAAACTAACCCAACCTAACCTCACCTAACCAAATCAGAAATAGCCTTAGCAACAATACCTAACCCATCCAAACCCAGTCAACCCCAGCCTCACCTCACCTCACAGCTGGAGCGTATGGAGCTTGAGGTGCGTGATGCGGAGCCGGCAGTGCGGGAGAGGCTGCGGGCACACATCCGGGGCTACCAGGTGGAGCTGAGGCGCCTCGAGGCAGAGTGTGGCAGAGTGCGGGCCTCAGCTGCTGCGCCTGGTGAGTGTGTGTGTGTGTGTGTGTGTGTGTGTGTGTGTGTTTAACCTAACCTTATTTCAGACACCTGTGAAATTTGCCTGGTTTCTTCTATGAAAAGCCTAACCTCACTTCACCTAACTAACCTAACCTAACCAAACTTAACTTAACCTAACCCAACTAAACCTAACCTAATTTAGCCTATCCTAACCCAACAACCACACCCTACCCTAACCAAACCCAACCACACACACACTAACCCAACCAAACCCAACACCCGCAGGCAGCAGCGTGAGGGATGAACTTCTTGGCGGGGGTGAGGGTGTGAGCGCTGGGCTGAGTGCCGGGGAGGAGCAGCGGCAGGCACTTCTGGACAACACGGAGACACTGGAGCGCACCTCGGCCCGCCTCACACAGGGACACAAGATAGCGCTGGAGACAGAACACATTGGAGCACAAATCCTCAATGACCTACACGGCCAACGCCAGACTCTCTCCCACGCGCGGCAG
>NW_026973666.1:2045000-2057500 GCF_035594125.1 Scylla paramamosain
ATGTACCATTTTTTTAAATAATTTGTTTGTTTTTAAGAGAATAAAACTGTCAGATATTAATAAATCAATGTAGTTTTTTCTTTTTTCTTTCTTTCTTTCTTTGCATATTTATTTACTTTTAAGAGCACCAAACTCTAAGATATTACTATCAAGTCAATATGTTGTTTATTTACTTATTATTATATTATTTTTCACATTTTTTTAAAAGAACCAAACTTGCAATCTTGTTTTGATCACCATTATTATTATTATTATTATTATTATTATTATTATTATTATTATTATTATTATTATTATTATTATTATTCAAGATAACCACTTCATTCCCCTCTCATTCACTCATTCATTGTCACTCATCCCTCATAGCCCATCATTGCTCACCTCATCTTAGCTGTGTCCACCTGCCTTCATTACATCACCACCTTGCCTCAGCCCTCATTGTAACCTCTTGTTTTGTATCATGGAGTTTTATCATGTTAAAATAAACATGTTAATAATCCACTGTGTGTTATTGGAGGTTTGTGTGTCTGTTTATCAAGGTCTCTCTGTGTTTAAATGCTGAGGTGATGCCGCCAGCCACTGTTGCTTTGGGTGTTGTCAACCTGTGATGGCTTGACATTCAGGCTTGTATAGATGTTTTCATAAAGAGTCTGCCTGGTGTTGTTCAAGAGAGGCAAACATTTGATAATCATGTATACTGGAGGAAACATACTTTTAATGAGAGACTCAAAGTCACACAAGCTTTTTAATGACTTCACATCAGGTCATACAATAAATGAAACTTGGTGCAGTGTAAGCGCAGCCAGGACCAGTTTGAGTTTGGCGCTTGAATTAGTGATATGTGGATACTCTGACAGTTATAATTATAATGGCTTATCATTTAGTTTTACATGTTTATACTTTATTACATTTCATTTTGTGTCACCACAGTACAATGTGAGAGTAGCTGGTGCATATTACTGGAAGCGGAAAGCCAATTTAGTGGAGTGGTTGGTGTGTAGTGCGCGGTGGATGTGCGCTTACGCCGCTGCGCAGACCATCAGGCAGAGAGGGAATGTGTATGAAGGGCGCACGTGTGCTGCTGCCTTATTTAACTGGATTTTTTTCCTTGAATAAGAGAGTGACACGGGCCGTGGCTGCCTGTGTGTGCTGATGCAGTCTTGGTGCCTGGCGGGAGGTGCCTGGGAGGGCCGAGAGCTGCTCACGAGGGCCAGCAAAGCTCACAATGGTAAGTGAGCCACCTATCACTTGTCCAGCTGGGGGAGTTTGCACAATTATTCGTTTTCCCCAAACGCCATCTTGTAGTAGGTGGTAACTTTGATAGTGTTATTCTTTATAATAACTCCGCGTCACGCACCACAACGAGACAGGAGGGTTAGGTGACCCTAGTGTGTTTTAGGAAATTTTCGTCAAGCACTACTTTTATTGGTTTTTATTTTTCAAGTTCACATTTCACATAGTATCCCCTCATTAGGAACATGACAACATTCCACGGTCTTGCAAACGTTCTTAACCTCCAGGACAAAATACCCAAGGATTAACCTCAACAAAATTAAAAACCACGAAAATTCCACTTATCTGTATGTTATCAGCTCGGGTGGAGGCTAGTTTTTCCTGTATATCCGCCATTATTTCCTACATCTCTCACTTATCACAAGCCAGACATGTCACTAAATGGAGGTACATGATTACGCTTTTATATCCGCTGGTCAGATATAATCGCCATTGCTTAGTTTTGGTGTGATGAAGGCTCAAGTGAGGCAGAGTTGCAGTCGTATTTTCTACCGGGACCGCTGCCATGATGGATATGCCAGAACAAAAAAAGCATAAATATCGAGGTTAAACGTAAAGGATAACAGATAAATAATTCATAAACTCGCAAGGAATAATAAGTAAGTCAGGAAAACTATTGTATTTATTGCAAGGGGCTGAATAAAAAAAAAAAGTTTTAATATCGTTGCAAACAAGGAATAACCGTTGAAATAATTCATAAATATGCAAGGAATAGTAAATAAACAATAAATAAGCCGAAAACACCAGATGATAACTTATATTTATTGCAAAGACCAGAATAAAAGAAAAAAAAAGATAAATACAATAAGCTTGAATATCAGGGCCAAACATAAGGAATAAATAACATAACACAAATATTTAATTAATAAACACGTAAGGAATAGTAATAAAAATAATAATTAAGCCAGAAAGACTTGTACTTGTTGCAATGGGCCAGAAATGCTTCGTAATTCGAGGCTGAAATGCTAGAATCTCGTCAATAGCAAACCAGTAGCGAGTTATAAGTGTGTTCCTTAAGCCTGAAAGAGTGGGGGGGGGCAACAGGGGGATAAACTATTGGGGGTAATTGTGCCACTGAAGACTTAGTGACGAGTCCATTTTGGCGTATGTATTTTTCGCGTTTTGTTTGAAATTAATAGTTTTCCTAGTGTTTTTTGGAGTTTTATTGCTTGGATTATGTTAATATATTTTTTGTGTTTGGTTTAAGTATTTGTGGCTCATTACGTCAAAACTCCGTAGGCCTTGTGAGAATGTTCCTTTTGGCGAGGGTTTTCATTTCGCGTTTTGTGGTAAGTTTTACGCAGTTTTCCTTGTTGAGATTGCTTTCATTAAATTATTATAGCTTGCTGTGTGTATTTGGTTAAGTAATGTTGCGTCTTTATATCATATGTACTTGTTAGATTGATCATCGTTCTGTATTGTCAGACTTGAAACGAGGTAACTACTAGATGGGTCTGCCCGACGTTCTCTCCAGCCTTGAACTTCCCTCAGCATCGTGTCCTGGTGACGCCCTCAGTCTGTCGCCAGCTGTACGTACCCACGTATTGCTAGCGACCGTATTCTGAATCACTTCTGCGCCGCACCTCCACAAATTTCAAAAGGCTCTAGTTGAAGTGATTCGGGTTTTTAAGGGTGTTTTTATGAGTCTTCTGACATATTAACAAAATGCATACAAATTAAATGGAACACTCTTGATAACCTTCCAATCGTCTCAGTGGCCTTTGAAAATAGTGGTGAAAGCGAAGCCAGAATACGGGCGCTGGTGTGACGTCAGATACACACTTCTAAAACAGTCACGCAGCACAAAAACAGGACATCCCCCTGAGGGCCACCACACAAAGGACGACCACCACAAGCCCGTTACACAACACTGCTACTACTACAGCTTCTCTGGTGGCAATGTGATGGTGAGCTCGCCGTGCCGTCGTGAAGCCACGCCCCACGCTCTACAAGTCTTCACCCATACCCACAGATAATACAGGTCAAGAATCCCTTACATAGCCTGGCCTTGAATGCCGTCCTGCGTGGCCACTTCGATCCCATCGGCGCAGTCACGCTGCCCACTATCGCCCGTCGTGGCGCCACAGTTCAGCGCCTCGCCATGCGTGGCGGCCACCACCTGATGCCTTGCGCCGCCACACCCTATCGCTCTGCCCGCCACCCACCTCCCATTGCAACCCCTCAACCCCCGTCGCGGCCACGCGTGAGAGTACCACCACTGCTGTTGCTGCTGTTCATTCAGAAGACGACGGCGTCACTTGTACCACCGCCACCATGGCCACCCCGCGGGTCGGTGCGACGTGACCCCAGCTCAGGTGTGACTGCTGGTGGCCTGCCGTTGTTCCCGCGTGGCGCAGCGGTTCCGCCACACCTCGCACGAGGCATGGAAATACCTACGTTGTCTGGCTTCCTTCCCTTTTCTTAGTTTTTCCGTTTCCTTCCCTTCCTTAACCACTCTTGTTTTCCTTATTTCCTCCCCGCTCTCCTTTCCTTCTCTATTATGTATCCTCTTCCTATCTCTCCCTCCCAAACCTCTCACCAGTTTTCTTTCTCCCCAGATGACCTCCCATCCTTCTCCTAAGCACCATTACCCCCTCTCCCCTCTCCACCTCCACAGCTTCCTCCTCCTCCCAGTCCTCTCTTACCAAATAATTTTGATTAATGAAATATGGAGGCAGTCAAATTGTTTTAATGGTTTAATCAAGGTCATCACAGTTTCTAGTTGAGTTACAGCTGAAGAAGACAGGTTAAATACGAGCTTAGGCCTAAGATTGCATTGATAAGACTTCCCTGCCTATCTTCTTACTGTCTATTTGTTCATATTACTTAGTTTGCATTGATAAAACACTCCTTTCATACTACACACATCACATTGGTAACTTCCATGTCCTATCTTCTATTTGTGTTCATATTTACTAAGTTTGCATTGATAAGACCTATTTTACTGTCATGTTACTAATTTTTCATATTATTAACTTTGCATTGTTAGCCTTATTATCTATTTGTATTCATATTACTAAGTTTGCATTGATTAAACTTTCCTCTTCAATTCATCTTATTGCCTGTCTGTTTGTGTAAATTTGCATTGTCTCTTGTTTCCAATCTATTTTCTTTTTCATTATCAATCTGTCAGTGTCATCTTTCTTGCTTCCCATCGTCAATCTGTCAGTGTCCATTTTTAATTTTTGTCTCCTGTGTTTCCCCTTTCTTGCATTCTTTATTATTGCTTTTCCTACACACACTAAATTCTCAGTCTCTCTTCTAGTTTCTCTGTACATTGATTATACCCGTCTTCCTAACCACATTTACTAAAAAGATCCTTATGCATTCAATTTCTCTCTCTCTCTCTCTCTCTCTCTCTCTCTCTCTCTCTCTCTCTCTCTCTCTCTCTCTCTCTCTCTCTCTCTCTCTCTCTAACCACATCCTAATTTACCCAAGACAATGCAACACTCCACCCTCTAGGCAACCCTTCCTTCGTGACCCACTAAGGAGAAAAGCTGTAGACAAAACCCTGAAAACTTAAACTCTATTGGGAGAGAAATTAATTTATTACTGAGATTAATTAAATAAAAACCACCAAGCCATTATTATTTGTCACCAACTGTACATGATCTGTCTCACAGAAAATATAAAATGTACAAATCTATATTTTATCTTTATGTACACACACGCACTCAAACGCACTCTATTACAGACTGTGGCACTCGATGAGGACAACATGGGAAGAGCTGAGAGGATCTGAGATGAAGACTTGGGTTTAAACAGCAAAGGAGAAAGAAGTTTGCTGCCTTAGGGACCCTCCTACCATCCTCTACACAGCACCTGGAGGAGAGAGGAAGGTTAGTGGCATGAGAGAGAGAGCGAGGGGTTAGTAAGGTGGCTGAAAAGGTTAGGTAGGTGATTGCTTCTATTATTGATGAAAGATTAATATTTGGTAACTTTAGCATTAGAGGTGCACAGAATAGTGGTGAGAAGTAATTGAGTATTGTATTGTGAAATTTTGCTTACTTGTTTACCTGTGCAAGGTCTTCATTTACTAATGTTTTATTGGTAAGTGAGGTGAAACAGATCAAGTAGCCAGCTTTAGTACACTCACCTTACTTAATACATACCTATTCACACACACACCCATAGTTAGTTTACTACTGACAAAATGACAAATTACATCACAGCAACACATGTAACAAAATTATACAAATGAAAATAAAGAAAATCATGTGAAATTAAAGCAAATCTGTCAATTAGCCAAATAAAAACAACTATGCTTTTTCTTTCAGGTAGAGAGTAAATATTAGAGCTACCTCACACACACACACACACACACACACACACACACACACACACACACACACACACACACACCTCCACATCACATCCCATCATAAGCAGGGCCGCCACCAGCCTCGGGCACCACCCAGTTGATGTTCTGTGACGGGCACTTGATGTCACACGTCTTGCAGTGGATGCAGTTCTGTGCGTTGATTTGCAGCCTCACTCCATCACCGGACTCCAGCGGCACGTACTCATACACACCTGAGAGAGGAACAGGTGTGTAAGGCAGAGGGGTGAGGGAGGGATGAAGGTGTGTGAGGGGAGGGAAGGATGGAGGGACAGGTGTGTGTGAAGGAGGGGTGGAGGGACAAGTGTGTGTGTGTGTGTGGTGAGGCAGTGTTGGAATACAGCAGTGATGTGAGACAAAAAAAACTGGCTAGTGTGTTATGGATGTATGGAGAGTTTCAGAATATTGTAACTGATTCTGTGGCATAATGTACAGACATACATACAGCAGTGTGCCAGAATTATTCTTTAAAAGCCAAATTTTAGGTAAGATTTCACACTAAAAACTGTTTCTCTGTTCTCTCCTTCTCTTCCTCTCCCTTGTTACACACACACACACACACACACACACACAGTAATATCTTTGTCTCTCACTTTCTTTCCCTGAACAAACACCACTCCTTTTTTTTTTTATTTCCTCTTCTCCACTTCTCTACACACACACACACACACACACACAGAGACCACTTCCTTTCATTACCTTATCTCTTCCTCTACACATACACACAAACACTTCTCACCCTCCTCTGACTCTCACCGGCAGGGCAGAACCTTCCCTCTGGCCCATCAAATATGCCATGGTTCCTCTCCACAGGCACACTGTCGTTCCGCAGGGTGAGGTGAGGCGGCTGGTCGTGGTCGTGGTTGGTCCCGGTCAGTGCCACAGAGCTCAGCAAGTCAAAGCTCACCTCCCCATCTGGCTTTGGGTATGCAATTGGCTTGGCTTCTGAGGCAGGCTTCAGTCTTTCAGCATCGCGCACTGTGGGGGGGAGGAAGTGATGAAGTGATGGCAAGGAGAGGAAGAGAACTGGAAACTAAGCACTGACAGAGGAAAGAGAGAGAACTGGAGAGAAGATTTAAAAGTGAATAAGCAAAGAAAGGAAAATAACTCAATAAATTTAAGAACTGGAGAAGAGGTTTAAAAGTGAATAAGTAAAGAGAACTCAATAAAATTATATGAAAATAAAGCACTAATGGAAAGAGAGAGAGAGAAGTAGAGAGGAGTAGATGTTAGAACAAGAAGTGACAGCAAGAGGAAGAGAACTGGACTGAATTACATGGAAACTAAGCAAAAATGGAAGAGAACTAGACTGAATTACAAAAAAAAAAAAAAAAAAAAAAAAAAAAAAGGAGAGAACAGGAGAGATGTTCTATACCAAGTGACAGCAAGAGAGGAAGAGGACTGGGTGAAGGAAGAAGAGAGAACAGAGATGGTGTGGAACAAGGAGAGTAAGAGCAGAACAGAGCTAAACTGAACTATATGGAAACTACAAGCATTGAGGGAGGAATGGGAGGATGAAAGAAATGGCAAGAAGAAAGAGGAGGAAGAAAGTTGGACAGATGGAGGAATCAGCAAGAAAGAGGAGGAAGAGAAGTGACTAAAAATGAAGAGATAGTAAGAAGAGAACTGGACAGAAATAGAGGGGGGACGAAGAAATGAAATGTTTTTTTGTTTTTTTAAATAAATACATCTCTCCATCTCTGTTGCCTGGGTTAATTCTGTGGTTGATCCTTGTTCCATCCAGTAAGGTGTCTGTGGCTGTCCACTCTTTGTATACAACCAATAGCCTGACAGCTGTGAACACCTTACATGTATGTTGTGGACAGCAGCAGAAAGATATGTTTATCAAGCGTTTTGTTTGTAAATACTGGATTCTGAGAGTAAGCCTACAGCTGTGTACAAGAGGACGGCTAGGAGCACAACAAGGTGTCCACAACATGGCTGAAGACTTGGTTAAAAGATTACCCAAACACAGGAATGAAACAGACCCTTTAAAGTGTTCACAGGAGTTGGGCTTTTGTTTGTATATGAAGATCGGACAGCCACAAACACCACGCCAAAGCAAAGTGTCATGTGAGCCACGTGACACACTACACACACCCACCCCCCACACACCTCCATGTTTCAGCGTCCAGGGCTCCTTGCCGCGGCCCAGCACGTAGAACAGGCCAGTGTACAGCAGACCGCCATACAGACCCAGGGGTGAGTGGAAGGAAGGCCGCACATTCCTCACTGCATGCAGCTCCTTCCACACCCAGGAGTCCCTCAGGGTTGTCTCGTAGCTCACCGGCTCCACCCCTGTGTGTGTAGTGTTGTGTAGTATATTGCCATTAAAGAACATACAAATTTTGAAGTTATTCGTCACATGTGGCAAATCTTTCCAGCAGAGGTAACAATAATATGCCTCATCAATTCAATAGACATGTAAACAATGACTAGTATTTTACCTGACCTCTCTCTCTCTCTCTCTCTCTCTCTCCCTCTCAGTCTTATCCAATAACTTTCTGATACTAAACTGGAAGCAGATAGATGCAATTCCCAAAACACAACCTTAAATTATAGGCAAAAAATTAAAATATCCCCCACTCTATCACACACACACACAAACTCACACTCTGCCTCAGCATTCTTCTCATCCGTCAGCTGGTCGAAGATACTGTCAGCAGCCAGCATTGCACTCTTCATGGCATTGTGGGTCCCCTTAATCTTGGGCACATTCATGAAGCCAGGGGAGCAGCCGACCAGACAGCCACCGGGGAACGTAAGCTTGGGGATGCACTGAAGGCCTCCCTCATTCAGTGCTCTGGCTCCATATGATATCCTGCAGGAGGGGAAGGAGGTATGATATCCTGTAGGAGTGGCAGAAGAGGGAGGTAGGAAGGATATGAAGAAAAGAGGGGATGAGAGAACAAAGTGAGATAGGTTGGTAAAATATGAGGCAAGGAGAGTGGGTAGGACTAAGTGAGGTAGGATACTGAAGGATATATAAAGGAGAGGGTAGCAAAGTGTAGTTAGTGAGGTAGGTTGGTGACTGAAGGATGAGACAGGGAGGAGTAATGGCTGACTGTGGTAGGATGTAAGCTGAAGGATGTAATTAATAAAATGTAATGGTATTGTGAAGGAAGATTACAAGAACTGTGTGAGCTAATGTAGGGAAGTGATGCCAACCATACATCCATATACACACCAACTATCCCCCCAACACACACACACACACACACACACAGAGAACTCACAACTTTACAGATTAACAAGACAAATTAAATTAACTTGACAAGACAGAACATTACAAACTTAAATAAATCCTGTTAAAACACCGCCCTCTACCCACACACACACCTGGTCCCTCCCCGTAGCACAGCTGCCACAGAAGGATGAGTCTTAAATCTCTGGAACTCCTGGAAGGGGCTGAGGTAAGGGTTGGTGTAGTCCAGGCCTATAACGAACCCCAGGGACACCAAGGGTTGGTCCTCAGCCAGGTGGTACAGGAACGACCCTCCATAGGTGAATCTGGGGATTGTAATGAGGTTGTTAGAGGTGTCATGCGATTACAGTCTGTTCAGAGGAAGAATCTCGGCCAAACCTGTGTTGTGTTGGCAGCCCTGCTCACCACTGGCCTGCAGACTGTGGGGGAAACTTAACCAGCCTTATATTTTTTCACTTAGGTTAGGTGAGTTTTGTTTATATCCACAGATGAAGCAGTGTTTTCAGCCTTCATGGGGTAAAACACAAAGTAATTAGGTTGAATATAAGTTGAGGAATCAAATTTTACAGTTTATAAACCAGCTGACTTATAAATGTGATGTCCAGCCACTGTGAGGTGATGCTTAAAACAAAACATCTTCTGGAACATAAAATCCCCCTGAATGTGATGCTGCTTCCTGATTTTACATGAAAGAAGTTATATAAAAGAAAAAAACTAAATTTCCATGAGTATTCTGCATGTCGCCTTGTACCTTCCAGCATCACGCAGGTAACACAACTGAGAGGAGATAGATTTTTTCCTCCTTATCCTTCCATCCCTCCCTCCTTCCCTAACACTCCTACACACACACACACACACACACACACACACACCTATCTAGCGGCCAGCCCACAGTATGCTCTATTGTGCCAGGCTTGTGGTTCTCCGGTGCCACCTCCCACAGCTCCTTCAGGCCAATGCCATAAGTCTGCGGCTCACAGTTCTCCCTCAGGTTGAATTTTGTGTACAGCTGCTTGGCCAGGTGACCGTGACAGCCCTCGGCAAAGACGGTACACTTGGCACGCAGCTCCATGCCTCGCGCGAAAGCATCCTGGGAAAAGTGGAGGTTGTGACGGGGGTTGTAGTGTGTAAGTTATGCTTTAGTTAGGTTTGGTTAGGTTAGGTTAGGATAGGTTATGTTATGTTAGGTACAGCTGAAGGAAAAACCAAACAAACAGAAGAGGTGATAGAGAAAAGACATACAACTAAACAAAGACCACACACACACACACACACACACACACACACAAACAAACCTACACACACTCCTAAACACACACACACACAAACAAACAAACCTACACACACACCTAAACACACACCTACAAACACACACACACACATACCTTTGGCGATCCATCCTTGGCAATACCCACATCACCCGTCGCCACACCCGCCACAGACCCATCGGAGCGGTACAGCACCTCCGACGCAGGGGTGCCGGGATACACCTCCACCCCAAGCTCCTCCGCCTGCTCCCCCAGCCACCGCACCACATGACCCATGCGAACGATGTAGTTTCCATGATTGTGCATTGGCATTCCTGGGGGTGGGTGGAGGGGTTAAGGGGGTGAGGGGGGTGTCTGGGATAGTTTGGGGGTTTAGTTGAGGGATGTGGAGAAGAGAAGAGGAGGGGGGTGTGATAATAGAACATGGGACAGGAAGGGAGAGGAGAGTGTGATAATAGATGGAGGAAGAGAAGGGACAAGAGAAGGAGAATTAATGAGAGATAGAGGAGGAGGAGGAGGAAGAGGTGTGATAATGGAAGGAGGAAAAAGTAGAAGAGTGTAACACAAAACGGAGAAAGAACAGGAAAAGGAAGAGGAAGAGGAGGAAGAGTAGTAGTAGTAGTAGTAGTAGGTGTTTCAGTGACCATTTATGTCAGATTTCTGTCTTTGCATCCTACACCACTCCATCTCTCCTCCTCCTCTTCATACACCTATCCAATCAACCAACATTCTCTCTCTCTCTCTCTCTCTCTCTCTCTCTCTCTCTCTCTCTCTCTCTCCTTCCTACACCACTCTCTCCCCCATCCACCACTCCCTCTCCTCTCTCTCACCAGGCAGGATGGGAATGTTGAGCCTCCCCTTCTCGGTTAGGAAGCTAAAAACATCCTTGGTGACGGGGGTGTTCAGTGGTGCTCCTCTCTCCTGCCAGTCTGGGAACAGCTCCTCCAGCGCCCTTGGCTCCAGACAGGCCCCGGACAGGATGTGGCCGCCTGCAGGAGATTTTGAGGTGTAAGGGGTGTTGAGAGGGGCTGGGTGGTGTTGAGAGGGGCTGGGTGTGTTGAGAGGGGCTGGGTGTGTTGAGAGGGTCTGGGTGTATTGAGAGGGGCTGGGTGTGTTGAGAGGGGCTGGGTGGTGTTGAGAGGGCCTGGGTGGTGTTGAGAGGGCCTGGGTGGTGTTGAGAGGGGCTGGTTGTATTGAGAGGATCTGGTTGTATTGAGAGGGGCTGGGTGTATTGAGAGGGGCTGGGTGTATTGAGAGGGGGCTGGGTGTGTTGAGAGGGTCTGGGTGTATTGAGAGGGGCTGGGTGTATTGAGAGGGGCTGGGTGTATTGAGAGGGGCTGGGTGGTGTTGCTTCTTTTTCCATCATCTTTGGTCTCACACACACCAATTAGTCAGTATGTTTGTCTGTGTGTGTCTTCTTATATATATATCAATTGTATAACTGTATAATTTGTCTTCCCAGTCAGTCAGTCACTCACTCACTCTCTCTCTGGACTGACTGTTGCTTGTACATCTCCCTTTTTTGTCCTTTTTTTTTTTTTTGCCTTGCACATCCACACACATAATATTCCTAACCACACTTCATATGAGAAAACAACAAAACATCACACACATATACACACACACACACACACACACACACACACACACACACACACACACACAAAGATAGATAGATAGTTTATTAATGGATAGATAGATAGTTTACTGGCCACAGCATATTGCAAAAGAAAAACCACTAAAACACTACTGATCTTTAAAAATACATTAAAACACACATAAAACTTGAAAGCCAAAAACTTAAAGAGAAGAGCTCAATGCAGAACTGTCAACTAATCATATCTCAATTAAAACAAAGATCATTCAAATATAATTCAACATGTTACATTCAGGCAAAACATTGTGAATAGTGAGTGAATGTCCTTGAACACACACACACACACACACACACACACTTCCTTCTTGTTTCCCTTAGACAGTGAACATTTAAAGAGAGGGAAAGAGAGTATAACTAAAAGACAAACAGAGGACACAAAAGACAAGACATGTATAACCAAACAAAGACCAAACAAACAAACAAACAAACAAACACACACACACACACACACACACACACACACACACACACACACACACACACACACACACACTCACTCACCAATATCTGCAGCCTTCTCCACCACCATGACCCTCAGCTCCCTCTCCTCCTGCTGGGCGCGCTGCATGAGTCTGATGGCGGCACTGAGCCCTGCCGGACCGCCCCCCACCACCACCACATCTGCCTCGTCCTCGTACCTCTCCATGTCCACATCTTGGGTGAAAATGTAATGACAACTCAAGTATGCTGTATTTCAAATGATTTAAGTGTTATATCAAATGGAATATCTAATGATTT
>NW_026973666.1:2060000-2117500 GCF_035594125.1 Scylla paramamosain
AATTACATATATATCGCAGCTCCCTCACCCGGTCACCCTGCTAGTCTGCCACGTGTCAATTACCACAAGTAATAATAAATAACAGAAGAATAAATAAAAATAATATTTCGTTTCATAACCTACTTTTCAGATATTCAGTAAAACAAACAAAATACGCTACTTGATACCAAACAAATGATGCGTATTGAAAGATTAATCACTCTCACTTTTATTCACAATATTATAATCCCTCTAATAAGTTTAAATAGAGATATAAGAGAATACTTTACCAGCACGTAGAGACGCAGCCCACCTCCAGACCGCCATCTTGGATCACTGAAGGGACCGTCTGAAGTTAAGGACTAAAATTGGTGACTATTCTATTTTTGTTATAAGCTTTATTTCTTTACTTTTTTTTGACAGAATAGATGATGAAAAAATAATTAAAGTAAAAGTAGATGAGGTTTGAGGTGCACAGTGAGACATATATGCTTTTTTAAGTAAATTATTTTCTTGTTTTGTTAATTTCTTTTTTGACAGAAGAGGTGATGGGAAATTAAAGGGAGTAAAGGCAGATGGAGTGTGAGATGTAAAATGAGGTATTGCTTTTATTTTTATTTTATCTATTTATTTGCTTTAATATCTATACATGCTTGTCTTGCCGATATTTTGTTTGCTATCTACTTTTGTTTCCGCTATCTACTACTGCTAAGAATGATAGTAATGCAAGTACTGTACCTATTTCTACAACAACAGG
This sequence comes from Scylla paramamosain, assembly GCF_035594125.1. Lineage (NCBI taxonomy): Eukaryota > Metazoa > Arthropoda > Malacostraca > Decapoda > Portunidae > Scylla > Scylla paramamosain. Next base: position 2,060,737 of record NW_026973666.1, read on the forward strand.
AACAATGACATCAACTACCACTACTACAAGGAAGGTTGATGAAATGAAAAACACCCACAGCAGACATCATATATATTGTTACCAAACACTAGAGACGATACAAACAACACACCTTTCCTAACCACAATATTTACATCATGTCCCACCTCGCCCTGACCTTCACTCACCCGTAACCTCATAGCGGAAACCAAGACACGGAAAATCTTGAAATGTTGGAATGTGGCTTATAAACAGAGAGAGAGAGAGAGAGAGAGAGGAGGGGTTGTTGATAAGACGAAATAATGCTAATTGATTCCACCGTGTCTGGCAGTGGTATGAGTGCAGCCCCTCCCCCGCATACATGTGAAGCATACTCCATACACAGACGGAAAAGGCCCATTTACAGTGACCAGCTGGCAGGGGAGGGAATTTAAGATCTCTAAGATGAGGTATACAATGTCACACATGAGATAAAGATTTTCATCCTGTGGGCAAAACAAAATGTGCTGTGTTCCATCCTCACACACACGCACACACACACGTAAAACTTCAATAATCTTAGGAACGAGGCTTGTAAACACTCCCAAACTTACATTTAATTTCGTAGGGCAGTTTTGTATCCACCTCTCACAAACCTCAACATTCACATCTCACACACTCACGCAAAACCTAAGATCTACTGGAAATCAAATTTATAATCAGCACCACACTCAAGATCCCATCCAGTGCGCAAGTTTCTCCGCAACGGGCTCAGCGTGGCGCAGCACAAATGCATGCTGCGTCCCGTCCTCACACAGCACAGCCTCCACCTCCGGCACCCGCTCCCTGACCCCCTCCCAGTACTGCACCGGGCACCACGCATCGCTCGCTCCATAATACAACACCAGCTTATCTCTGTACCTCCTCACCACATCCACATCTAGATCCACCACCTTGTCTAGTTCATCCTTCGCCATCCACAGCATGTTCTGCACCACCCGGGCATTCAGCAGCTCCTTCGTGGCATCTATACAGCACTCATACGCTGAACTCCCGAAGTATAGTCTTAATAATGTATCTACAACCTTTCCCGGCAAGATATAAACGATACAAGTCAACATAACCACAAACCAACGAAGATAATTCAAAACAGGCCACATTTTAACCCCATTAGGACTGTCTCTCATACGCTCAATAGTTGGAAACAGTAAGTAGCTTTCAGATATCGATAAACTAGGGTGGTTTTCAAAGTGCTCGAGGAGGCGTAATATAATTTTGCATCCGATAGAGTGACCCACGAGTGTTAGCTTGGTGCCAGCGGGTATGTGAGTCTCCAGAAATGTAATCTTGTGTTGTATTTGGTCCTCCAGGCTGTACACGTGCTGGTAGCCTGTTCAGAGAGGGTGTTAAGGTAGGGGTGGTGATGGGTGGAGAGAGGGAGGGGGTGGAAGGACATAACAGAAAATGGGAAAGGGAAAGATGTTGCAAATTCTCTCTCTCTCTCTCTCTCTCTCTCTCTCTCTCTCTCTCTCTCTCTCTCATACAAAACTGACCAGAATGAAGAGGAATGAAAAAAAAATGAAAATAATAAAACAGAAAAGGGACACACACACACACACACCTAGACAGAGAAGAACAAAATCATTAAGGAAAAACAAACAAAAAGGAAAATTCTCTCTCTCTCTCTCTCTCTCTCTCTCTCTCTCTCTCTCTCTCTCTCTCTCTCTCTCACCTGGCCAGAGGGAGGGCAGGTTGACGCAGTGGGCGGCGTGAGACACAGTCCACACCGAGTGACTGCCGCCCAGCAAATTGTACAGGTGTTCCATGGTTCGCCTGTAGTAAGACGCTACTCCGGGGTTACCTGACGGAGGGAAAGGTGGGTTCTAGGTTAGTGTGGATTAGTCTCTCTCTCTCTCTCTCTCTCTCTCTCTCTCTCTCTCTCTCTCTCTCTCTCTCTCTCGGAAAAAAAAAGGTCTACTGAGGCGCCAGTCCCCATTTAAAGGTCATAAGGGTTATTTAAATTTGGAGGATAAATATGTTGAAGCCTCCCTCCTGAAAGAGTTCAAGTCACAGGAAGGAGGAAGTACAGAAGCAGGCAGGGAGTTCACGAGTTTGCCAGAGAAAGTGATGAACGACTGAGAATACTGATGTATGACAGACGTACACACAGTAACAAATCTCATATCATCACCTAACACACACACACACACACACACACACACCTGGAATGAAGAGCACCAGGTGTTGGGGAGCCTCCTGCAGCCCCTGGCCCACACACAGCACCTCCGTGGGCCAGCCGCGCATCACCAGGCTGTGCTTGGTCACCGCCCCGCACGCCACAGCTGCCTTCCGCGCCATGCTCTGAATCTTTGGAAGGTGAAGAGATGTTAGCAGATAAACACACACTTTGTTATCTATTTACTTATTCCCTCGCCCAACTTGGTAACACTGCAACAGAAACACATAACTGGCAACTCGTACTGACAGCCCTCGAGCCTAGCCAGCCCGGGACCCCACTTCTTCACGAGTGCCAAACGGGAGACAAGACTGAGTTGAATTAAGTTTGGGAGTGTTGCGTTTCGTATAGCTCTCCCTCACGTGCCCCTTCTCTTTCTTCTTCTTTTCTCTTATTACCCAAAATTGATGCGGGTGTTGTGTCCGTTACCTTAATTTAAATTGAGACAGGTTGAGTTGAGGTGCGTGGGCTGCCTTTCAAATGTACCACTCCCTCACATGTCCCTCCTCTTTGCCTTTCTTTTCTCTTATAATTATCTTCGTCTCCTTAATTTATTTACTTTAAGACAAGTTGAGTTTGAAGCTGCCTTACAAACATTCTCTCCCACCTCTCTTGCTCTTCTCTTCGCTTTCCTCTCTATTTTCCCTCCCCTGTTTCTCTCTTGACTTGAAATCTATGTCCTGTTCTCTCCCTTTCCTCAGTATGGTTATTCTCACACCGGCTTAATTAAATTGTTTAGGAATGTTGCCTTTTAAACTCCCTCACGTCTTTCCTCCCACTCCCTTGCTGTTCTCTTCTGCTTCCCTTTTTATTTTCCCTTCCTTTTTATCCTCTTACCTAAAATATAATGTGCTGTTCTCTTCGTTTCGCCAGTTTATCACTCCGGCTCGCCCCGCTGTTACAAGAGCTGGTCGGCCAACAGCTGATTACCGGGGCTGCCAACATGACCGTGACAATAACAAAAAAACAATTAATAAAAAAAAAAGGGATGTGTCATTAGTAAGTACTCACAAATATTCAGGATAAATTAGACGTTGAATTTAATATGTGTAAGGTAAACGTTATCACTCTAGTTTTGTGAAAGGTAGTAGACTCTCTCTCTCTCTCTCTCTCTCTCTCTCTCTCTCTCTCTCTCTCTCTCTCTCTCTCTCTCTCTCTCTCTCTCTCTCTCAGTTTCTATTCCTGTAATAATGTTAGTTTCCAGAAGCAATTATGATGTTAGGCTTCATGTCATCGTACGGATCATTAAATCGTCTTAGAATAAATAATAATAATAATAAAAAAGAATGACGCGTTAGGCTGGCAATTCTGGTTTTGGGTCTTTCGTGTTCATCTTTTTTCTACATTTTTCATTGATTTAATGCATTATTATTAAATTTTCAATATGAATTCTTGACTAAAATTAAGCTATAATTAATAAAACGACTTAATATTGCCTCAAATAACATCGATAACAGTAACTGAATAAAGAAAACAAAAATTAATTAGTTGTACCAAACATTCTACGCTTTCTTCAATGGTATTAGTATCGAAGAAAATGGATGGATGCTGTATTATGTATTGGTTGTCATGGCAACATCTTGTGTATGTGTGTATGTGTGTAGGCGTGCGTGTGTAGTGAGAGAGCCAACAGGTAACGATGTATGTGTATGTGTGTGTGTGTGTGTGTGTGTGTGTGTGTGTGTGTGTGTGTGTGTGTGTGTTCTGGGGAGTATTAGAAGTACACACCATAATCTTAAGTACACACACACACACACACACACACACACAACGTACTGCTACTGCTACTACTACTACTTCTTCTACGTATTACTGCTACTACTACTACTACTACTACTACTACTATCACCAGATCCTGTGATGCGAAAAAGTTAATTCTACTACTACTACTACTACTACTACTACTACTACTACTACTACTACTACTATTACTACATCATGAAGTGTTGGAGGAAACAGGTATGTATAGAATATTGAATAAATTGAATAAATAAATAATAATAATAATAATAATAATAATAATAATAATAATCTGCACCGCATCTCCACTATTTTCCAAAGGCTCTAGTTGAAATGACACGGGTTTTTAAGGGTGTTTTTACGTTTCTAGTGATAGATTAACAACATTTCTACATTATTAACGGGACAAACAATAAGAAACAGTTTTTTAAGGGTGTTTTTACAGTTTCAGTGACAGAATAGCAACATTTCTTCATTACTAACAGGAGAAACACCCTTGAGAACCCTGCTAGTCATCTCTGTGGCCTTGGAAAACAGACGTGGAGAGAGACCAAAGCATTTTTATGGATATTTTTCCGGTTCTAGTGACAGATTAACAACATTCCCACATTACTAACAGGAGAAACACCTTTGAGAACCCGGCTGGTCGTCTTTGTGGCCTTGGAAAACAGTCGTAGTGGGAGGACAGAGTTTCAGAATACAAGCCTCTCTCTTTCTCTGTCTAATTCCCTCTCTCTCTCTCCCTGACCCTCACAGCGCCGTAGATTGGCAGCAGCGGCAGAGACACGCCAGGCTTCAGTCCGGTCAGCGCTAGACAGACTGGAGGGCAGGCTGAGTGAAGGAGGAGAGCTATTAACAGAAGAGAGGCTGTATATCTTGTCCCTGTCTCCTTCCGCCCTTCTGCAGTGCCTGAGGGAGGGACAGCTGGCACCCACACAGGTCCTCAGGGCGTATCAAGCTAAGGTGAGTGTGTTTAGGGTGTTTAGGAGGGAGGGGTGGGATAGGAAGGTAGGGAGGGAGGTAGGGTGTGTGTGTGTGTGTGTGTATCTTTTGTTAATGTTTTTGTTCGTTTTTTTGTTTTTTTGTTTTTTGTTGTTGTTTTTCGCTGGTTTTCGTTTTTTTTCATTGCTTTCACTGTTTTTTGATGTTTTCTGTATTTTTCACAGTTTCTTTTCGGTTTTCTTCACTGTTTTCAATGTTAATCACTTGTGTTTATTTTATTTTTTTTTAAAGTTTTCAACGTTTTCTGTTTTTTCACGTTTTTTTTTACTTTTAATGTTTTATTTTTCACTATATTTCTGTCTTTTCTTTATTATTCACTGTTTTTTTTCGTTTTTTTTACGTTTTTTTCCATTATTATTTCCGTTTTCTATGTTTTCACTGTTTTTTTCACTATGATTTCCGTTTTCTATGTTTTCTGTTTTTTTTCTTTACTTTTTCACTATGATTTCCGTTTTCTATGTTTTCAGTTTTTTTTCCACTATGATTTCCGTTTTTTTGTTTTCACTGTTTTTTTTCCACTATGATTTCCGTTTTCTATGTTTTCACTGTTTTTCACTCTCCTGCAGGCCATTGTGGTGACCTACAGAGTGAACTGCATCACTGAGTTCATTCCACAGGCTGAGGTAAGTGTGTGTGTGTGTGTGTGTGTGTGTGTGTGTGTGTGTGTGTGTGTGTGTGTGTGTTGCATAATGTATCCCATGCATACACTTGTCTAATCTCACAAAGCTCCCTATTGACTCGGCACTAACAGCCTGACTACGATTTATCCGCTACTACTACTACTACTACTACTACCACTACTTCTACTACTACTACTACTACTACTACTACTACTACTACTCCTAGTACTACTACTACTGCCACTACTACTACTACTACTACTACTACTACTACTACTACTACTACTACTTCTGCTACTACTGCTATTACTACTACTACTACTACTACTACTGCTACTACTATTACTACTACTACCACATTGCCACACCTGCCTGGAGCCTCCTCACACCACACCTGCCCACCCCTGGCCTCACCTCGTGCCCCCATCAGGCGTGGGCCACGGAGTTGGAGGGGCGCGGTGCGGAGGGGCGCGGGCTGCCGCTGTACGGGCTGCCTGTGAGCGTGAAGGACACGGTGGACGTGGAGGGGCTGGACTCCACGTTGGGCCTCGCCAAGAATCTGAACGCGCCCGCCCGCACGCACGCCGCCATCATCCACGCCCTCAAGGCCCAAGGCGCCGTGCCCTTCTGCAAGACCAACGTGCCCCAGGCTGTGACCAGCATCGGCTGCAGCAACCCTGTGTGGGGCGCCACGCTCAACCCCGTGGACACGCAGCGCGGCCCCGGGGGCTCCTCAGGTGTGTGTGTGTGTGTGTGTGTGTGTGTGTGTGTGTGTGTGTGTGTGTGTGTGTTTGTGCCTGTATTTGTGCCTGTATTTGTGCCTGTCTGACACGCCTGGCCTCCCCAGGGGGTGAGGGTGCCCTGGTGGGCGCGGGCGGCTCCCTGGTGGGCGTGGGCGTGGATGTGGTGGGCGGCGTGCGCGTGCCGGCACACTTCTGCGGCGTGGTGGCGCTGCGGCCCACGGCAGGGCGTCTCAGCCTGTGCGGCGTGACGGGGCGCGGCGCCCCCCAGGCGGGAGGTGAGTGCACACCCTCATTCTTCTTTCTTTCTCTCTCCCTCCTCATGTTCTTCCCCCCCTCATGCCTCCCCTGCCCGCAGTGCACCCCAGCGTGGGCGTGCTGGGGCGCGACGTGAGCGTGGTGGTGGCCGCGGTGCGCGCCGTGCTGGAGGCCGAGGCGGGCGACGACCCGCTGCCGCCGCCCGTGCCGTGGCGCCCGTACCTGGTGGAGGGCGGGAGGCCGCTGCGGGTGGGCTGGTGTGAGGACGACGAGGCGTTCCCGCCCACGCCAGGCTGCAGGCGCGCCGTGGCCGTGGCGCGCGAGGCGCTGGGGGCGGCGGGGCACACGCTGGTGGCCTTCACGCCCCCGGGGTCGCGGCGGGCGTGGGGCCTGGTGCTGGCCTGCCTTGCGGCGGACCAGGGCGTGGCTCTGCGCGCCAACCTGCGCGGTGAGGAGCGGGACGCGCTCATCGGCCGCGCCCCGGAGCTGCTGGCCCTGCCGCGTCCCCTGCGCGCCCTGCTCAGGCTGCTGTTGCAGGACAGGGCGCCCATGGCCGCCCACGCCATGACGGGTGAGTGGGCGTGGGTGTGGTGGTGCCGGGACGCCCTCGCGGCACGGCAGTGTAGCAGTGCAGCAGTACAGCAGCATAGTGTTGCAGCACAATGACGCCTGTCTCCATCAGGCCGGGCCGCCTCCTCGCGGGGCCTGTGGGCGGTGCTGGAGGAGCGGCGCCGCCTGGTGGCAGAAGTGGCTGCAGCGTGGCGCGCGGCGGGCCTGGACGCCCTTGTGTGTCCCGCCTTCCCAATGCCCGCCCCGCCCCTCACTCACGCCCCGCGCCTGGCAGGTAAGTACACCCACACTGACGCCCTGCCTAACACACACACACACACACACACACACACACTGACGCGCCACGCCCTCACACAGGGACGCAGGCCACCACGGGCGTGTACAGCCTGGTGAACTTCCCGGTTGGCGTGGTGCCGGTGACGCACGAGACCCAGGACGACCAGGAGAAGCTGGCAGACTACCCCGCCCACCACGCCGCCCTCAGGAACGTCAAGGAGGTGCGTGGCGTGCCGCGGCGTGGCGTGGCGTGAGCGTGGCCGTGACTCTCTAGTGTTTCTTGTGCTAATACTGATAATATTACAGTACTCCTCCTCCTCCTCCTCCTACTACTACTACTACTACTACTACTACTACTATTTCTATTATCCCTCTTCCTCCTTCTCCTACTACTACTACTACTACTACTACTATTCTCCTTCTCCTGTTCCTATTACTAATCCCTGCCCTCCCCTAGGCCACGCTGGGAGCAGAGGGCCTGCCAATAGGCGTGCAGGTGATAGGCCTACCCTGGCAGGAGGAAACAGTGTGCAGGGTGATGCTGGACCTGGAAACACAACTCAAGCGGCAGGGATAGGGTGAGGAGTGACGGAAGGGCGGGAAGGGTGACGCAAGGATGAGAAGGATGAAAAGTGTGAGGAAAGGGTGACTAAGAGTGAAGAAGGATGAGAAAGGTGACTGAAGGGTGATTCTCAGGGTGACTCCTAAGGGCCAGGGATGGATGGTAAGGGTGACTAAGGGTGAGGAAAGGGTAACTGAGGGTGACTAATAGTAATGAGCTTAACTTAGGGTGAGAGAAAAGTAATCTTGGGTGAAAGAAGGGTGACTAAAGGTGACAGGGGTGAGAGAAGGGTGACTAAGGGTAAGACAAGGGTGAATGGTGACTTAGGGTGAGAAGGGTGACTAAGGGTAATATCAGGTAAACGAAGGGTGACTAAGGGTGAGAGAATAATGAAGGAACGTTGACTAAGAGTAAGACAAGGGTGAAGGGCGACAGGGTGAAATAAGGGTGAGAAGGGTAACTTTTTAGGGTGACGTTTCCAAGGGTGATGTTTCAAAGGAAGTTGCTTAAATGATTTTCTTAAGGCTATTTTGTTTAGGGTGACCTCTTAAGGTGACATGTTTAAGGGTGATAATATTAGGGTGAATTTTAAGGGTGATATAACTGAGGGTGACTTTTTAAGGGTGATCTTGAAGGAGATGTAATGAATGTTGTATAATTAGTGTGTTATAAGTGTGACCTATGCGTAAAGTAAGGTTTATAGTAGAGAAATAAGTGTAATTTAAGTGTTTAAGGGTGAAGAAGAGTGTTGTAAGTGTTAAGTAAATGTGATCTAAGTGTTGCATAGGTAGAAGAAGTGCAAAGGAAGTGTTTAAGTGTGGATTTAAGTGTAGCGGAAGTGTAGATGAAATGTTGTAAGTGTATTTGTGTGTTGTAGTTAAACGATGAATTATAAGTGTTGTTTGAATGTTGTAGCAAGTAATTAAGTGTTGTAAGTGCAAAGTAACTGTGATCAAGTGTTATAAGTGTAGTTTAAATGTTGTAAGTGTAGATTAAGTGTTGTAAGTGCAAAATAAGTGTTGTAAGTGTAATATGAATGTTGTAGTAAGTAATTTAAGTGTTTTAAGTGTAATCCAAGTGTCGTAAGTGTTATATAAATGTGTAATTTTAGTGTTACAAGTACAATTCAAATGTTATAAGTGTAATCTAAGTGTTTTAAATGTCTTAAGTGTAATCTTAGTTTCAAGAGTAACTTAAGTGACAAAGGTGTAATCTAAGTGTTATAAGTGTAATCTAAGTGTTATAGTGAATCATTTAAGTGTCATAATTACCGTTCAAATGTTATAAGTGTAATGTAAGTGTTACAGTGAATCATTTAAGTGTCATATTTATCGTTCACATGTTATAAGTGTAATGTAAGTGTTCTGGGTCGAGAAAAAAAGAAATAGTCAGTAGAAGAAAGCCAAGGAAAAACATTGTAGGTGAACAAGTAGAAGCAATTAAGAAACACAGTTGAGTAGAAAACAGTGAAGTAGATAAATGAAATGAAGCAATATGTATGTATCAATAGAAACACAAACCAAACACTCACCACCAAACACTCAGCACCAAACACTCAGCACCGGACTCAGCACCACAGACTCAGCACCAAACACTCAGCACCGGACTCAGCACCAAACACTCAGCACCACAGACTCAGCACCACAGAAACAGAATACCAGTAGATAGAGGATTAAATAAATGAAAATAAAGCAATACATGTAAGCAAACTGAAACACGTACAAAAAAATAAATAAATAAAAAGGAAAAGTAGAATAGATAAATAAATAAACAAATGAAAATTAAATACATATATAAACAAGTAAAAAAAACTGAATAGAATAGATAATTAGATAGATAAATACAAGTTAAACAATGTAGTACTGCCACCTTACTGAATCTTACACCTCTTTATATTGTTAGGTGAGCAAAGGCACCAGCACTTCACAAAACACCGCTGTCTGTATTTATTGGGCAAGTTCCAGCCACTCTTTCATTCCCTAGCTTACCAACAAACCCACGTCAGCTGTAATCAGGTTAAAAAATCACGTTTGCATTGGTAAGGTAGCTTTGGGGAAGTGTGGCGCCAATTTGTGTTTTCGTAAGCTGTCCAACCAAAACACTCGCTCCCCTTGTTGGTAAATGCCCGAACAAATAGAAGTGTTTTTGGTTCGGTAGTGTACGAAGACTGGAAATGCTGGTGTTATTATCATTGTTTTTGTTGGTTTTGCTGCTCATTTGTTTATCTTTCTGACTTTATTATTGATTGTCTGTTTATTTGTTTATTTTTAGTACTGTAAGGCAGCCAGATCCGTGCCTTCCGAAAATAATTATGTAGGTAGTAGTGATGGTTCATGATCAACATCGTAATCATACTAATAATAATAATAATAATAATAATAATAATAATAATAATAATAATAATAATAGTAATAATAATAAAAAGCACTTTAAATGTTCTTTTAAGATATTTTCATTATAATTCCCTTCTTATTTTCTTCGAATTCGAATGAGACAAGACAAACAGACAGACGGACCAAAGACAAATCAAGTATAATAATAATAATAATAATAATAATAATAATAATAATAATAATAATAATAATAACAACAACAACAACAACAACAACAGAACAGAGACACACGTTCCAAAGTGTGTTGCGATTCTGAAGTATTCCCCGCGGTGACCCCGACGAGGCGCGACCTGATGTCCTAACACCATGACCTGAAGCTGACCTGACCCAGCCACGCAGGCAAGGCGTCCAGAGCGGAGGTCAGTCCAGGCCTTGTCTCTGGGGCGGCCAGACGTCGCCGGTGGTCGCTACTCAGCACACCAGCACAGTGAAGGCCGTGACCGTCACACACGCAAGATCCTCGTCACGACAGCGCCTGGAGTAGCATTTTTGGTTATGATTATTGGTCAGTCAAGACAGCGTCCTGACACCACCACGACGGACCTATGACCGTCACAGCATCATGACAACGTCACGATTTGCGGAGTTTAAAAATTTATCAGTAAATTTTGCAGTCACGACAAAGTGACGATGGGCAAGACAGAGTCACGACGGTGTCATGACGGTGTCACGATAGCATACCTCCTCTTGGGCGACAGCGGGATATATAAAAAAGGGATAGGATGGTCACCAGAGGCCACAGTTGTGCAAGTACCTGTGTGAGTCACATTCTGCAGCATCCCTACACCTATGCAATGATCTCAGTGGTGTGCTGCTGATGGACAACATACAGAGGTTGGTGGCGCTGTGTGGGCTGAGGCTGCAGACCACCCATGTCCAGACACTGCTGATGAAACACACACTTCACCTGAAAAAAAAAAAAAAAAAAAAAAAAAAAAAAAAAAAAAAAACGCAATGAGGAAGGAGATGTTTGGGGCGCGGCCCTGCACAGCCTGGGGAACACGGCGAGGTCAGTGGGAGCACCTGCTGCAGCAACTCGTCACCGAGGACAAGACTGACATGACGCTGTCGTGACGAATTTGTAGGTCTTGACGCAAGCGCTGACTACACAGCGTTATCGTGACACATTTTTAGGTCCACAGTGACACAGTGCTCTGAGCTGTTGAACAACCGTCAGAATTATTAGTTCTGTCGTGACACACACACAATAAAGTTTATCCTGACGCAATCACGACAGTCACAAGTCTGTTGTGACGCTGTTGTAACAGTTTTTCTTCATGATTGCGTCACAACGGACCTACGACTGTCATGACTGCGTCGTGACAGACCTATTACCGTCACGACAACGTCACAACAGCATCACGAGAGCGCTACGATGGGTTCAACAGTCGTCGAACTCCACGATTTTTTTTTTTTTTTTTTTGAAGCATGCACAAAAAGAAATCGGGACGACCCCATAATGACCCATGACCGCCAAGACTCGTCACGACTGACCACAAGACTGCGTCACGACAGTTATGACCGCCATCCTTGACGCTGTCGTGACGAAAATCTTGAATGTGACGGGGTCTTTACTTGATATACTGAGGGCATCCACATCACGCCTCCTTCCCACCCTGGACTGCACACGTGGCCAGTGCTATTACAGTGACCTGGCACAAGTGCCTTCATTGACTCACAGCATATTGGAACACCTTTCAGAACACTTTATTGTTAAGACACAGCATTATACATCGAGTTTACTCCTCCAGCTGATACAAGGCTGAAGTGGACTGGTTTAATAGATTCACAAACTTTTAACACCTATGCAGAAAAAAAAAGAAAAAAAAAAAAGAAAAACCGAATAAGTTCCAGAATTAACCAAGTATTCTGAAATTAAACTAAACAATTAACTGTCATTTTTAAGTACATAGGCAGTACATGTTTGCATTTCTAATTTAAGAGAATCAATAAATATCCTTAAAATAATAGTAGTGAAAAGTATGTGTTATTTTTAAGTACAATTCATATGTTTGCACTTTTCTTCACATCTACGACAATAATTAATAAACTACTTGTAGGATAAATAAAATGAAAGATGTAAAATCGAAGTATAGCAAGTGGTGGTACATTTTCACAAAGGCTTACTTGCTAAATGACTACCAAGATCAAGATCAAGACTTAGAGTAAAATATTATAGTATAATTGCTGGTACACTTTTACAAAATCTTAGCTGCTCAATGACTGCCAAAACAGAGGCCACCACTGAGATGATGAAATAAAAAAAACAAATTTAGACTAATATAAAGAATCAAAAGGGGAACCAGACTACGATACTGAATAATAAGCAGACCCAAACTGAGACCAAGAAGATGATCAAGACCAATATCAAGACTGACACCACCATAGAATAAATAAACCCAGACCAAGAACAAGATCAAGACCACCACCACAAAAACCCATCAGGACCCAGACCGAGACCAAGACAACCTGAGAATCTTAAAATACACACTACATCATACTACAATAATGGTAATGGTAATATATATATAGGGGGTTTAATCCTCGTATGACGCTAATAATAATGTACCAGTAGTGTCTATAGGGGATTAAGTCTTGAAATACTATACAAAGCACCTACACATAAGTTACGACAGGGGATTCAACACCGTTTGCTTGCTATTATCGTACTTGTGGTGTTGCGTTGATGATGGCGCCACCTATTGACGGCGAAACACACTACTCATGTACACAAGATTCACGGGCTTAGTTAATTCTTTCTACTCCCTAAAAAAAATCAAATGAAATATAATAGATTAATAAACGTCAAAGATCCAGATGCTTATAGTTTAATTCTTAGTTAAATTACCTCGCAAAATTAATGAGAATAAGTAAAAGGTAAATACAATAAACACGCACTTAGTTTAATTCTTACGTTGCCTGAGGATAAAATGAATAAATAAGAAAAATAAATGTATAAGATTCCTGCGCTTATTGTTAATTTTACTTCCATTGCCTCAGAATAAATAAATAAAGAGAATAACAAAGTGTACGATGATGTAATGTAATGCATGTGATAACGGATAAGTATAATTCTCACATGCACATCAACATTACACTTTCATGAAGCATTAACCTGTTTGTCTTTGTATTGTCTGAACATTCATGTGTGAGCTGACAAATGGAAGAATTTTTTTTTTTTCGCCTTTTTCTTTTTTTTTTTAATAATTGGAAGGGTTTAAGTATGAGAGAGAGAGAGAGAGAGAGAGAGAGAGAGAGAGAGAGAGAGAGAGAGAGAGAGAGAGAGAGAGAGAGAGAGAGAGAGAGAGAGAATCTAATATTTCATTGTTATATTTTTCATTTATTTTTTTTTAGGTGAATTTTAACTTTTTTTTCTTTTTTTGTAACATTAGTTGTGCAATATTTTTTTTTGGCACGATGAAAATCAAAATTGCTCTCTCTCTCTCTCTCTCTCTCTCTCTCTCTCTCTCTCTCTCTCTCTCGTACACAACTTAAAATTACCATACATCAAGAAATATTCTCTATTTTTCTTTTCAACAACTTCTGCACCAATGAATTACTTTAACATCTAACCCTTCCTGCGCTCTCTCTCTCTCTCTCTCTCTCTTTCGTACGCAGCGTCAAATTATCGTACACCAAGAAATTATCTATATTTTGTATATTTTCTTCCATAAAAACAACTTCTACACCAATTAACGCGTATTACACACACACACACACACACACACACACACACACACACACACACACACACACACACACACACACACACGCCACCATCTCGCCAAGTCTGTATAATAACATGACATACTTTCACTACATATACTTTGAGCTTTCCTATTACAAGTCTCTGCCAATACACCTTTCTACTGAGACCAAGAAGCATGAAAATGTCCCTGGAAAATTTATGTATAATATTTGCGGCGATAAAGTGTATGCAGGTAGTGGTGCAGTTGTGATATATATGTAAAGGTGCCTGGGGGTATTAATGTTGAATATTACGGAGACATTTAGTGAAGGGTGGTGTGTGTAAAGTTTGCCGTAGTGAGCATGAATGTAAAGTGAATAAGAATTAGAGGAAAGAAAGGAAAAAGTGAAAGAAAGTAAAATGGAAAATATTAAATGTAAAGAGAATGAAAAATAAATGGAAATAATAATAATGATAATAAATAAACAAACGTGGATGCTCTAAAGTAAACATATGAATATTATTAATAGAAATGATTGAAAGTATAGTGAAGGGAGAAAAAAGTAATAAAAAAAGATGAAAAACGAGTAATCAAAAAATGTATGATAATTAATGAGAAATCATAAAAAAAAGGTAAAGAAAAAAAATCATCCCATCACTAACTACAAAAATATACATTACTTCAATGCAAGTTAAACAATACTGCAAATAAATAAAAACAACAATAACAACAACAATAATAATAATAATAATAATAATAATAATAATAATAATAATAATAATAATAATAATAATAATAATAATACGACAACTATAACAAAAATCAAATAAAAAAAGAGTAAAATTTGAATCCCATCATTTATTACGACAAACTAAACATTTCCTTCAATGAAAAAAAAAAATACAAAAAAAAACACACACAAAAAAAACAATTCATTACAATTGCGCTGGTGTGATGGTTCCTTTCCGTCCTCGTCTTACTCTTCCGATAATAATAATAATAACAGTAATAATGGTAGTAATAACAATAATAACAAACAAATAAAATAACCAAACTACATCTCACCACTCGCCATGGCAAACTGCACATACATTATCCCTTCGAAGCAAATAAATAATAATGATAATAATAACGAGTAATGAGCGTACGGCCACCACACACTCCTTCCCGCTGGTGAGTGTGGCAACCCTGCGGAACCACACCCAGGTAGTGGCCAGCGCTGCGCCACCTCCGTAAACAAGCTGCCGGTAATGTTTCGATGACTAATGCATTGATAAGGAGATAAATAAAGGATTCGATATGTGAGGAAAAAAAAATGAAGGGGTGAATGAAGAGTTGCCAGAGAATAATGATGTAAAAAGATCTCTCCATGAAAAGTTGACTATTGAAATTTTAAATAGTGAAAAAAATAATAATGATATAAAAACAACTTAAAATTTCAGAAAAGTCGAAAAACTTGAGTAAAAATAAAGTAAATCATAAAAAAATCACATCAGAAAAGAAAATCAATTAAAAAAATCAATCACAAAAATAAGACAAATAAAAATACCTAGAAAAAAAACTCGAGAAAATAAAATAATAAATAAATAAATAAAAAAATAAAAATGTTTGGCAGTTTGTTTACGAAAGTGCCAAGTTAGCACACACACACACACACACACACACACACACACACACACACACACACACACACACACACACACTGCCTGTCCTTTACAATTGCGCTGGTGTGATGGTTCCTTTCTGTTCTCGTCTTATTCTTCCGATAGTAATAGTAATAATAATAGTAGTAATGGTAATAATAATAATAATAATAATAATAATAATAATAATAATAATAATAATAATAATAATAATAATAATTCTCCTCCCCCCAAAAAATGTAATAATAATCAAAACAAAACAATAAAAATATCAAATTAAAATCAAAACAAACAAACAAACAAAAGAAAACAAAAGCAAACAAACAAACAAACAACCTCATTCCAGACCACCTAATCATCACCAGCCAATCACAAACAAGCACAGGAACCGTACAACCAATCACCAGCTAGCACTCTTCAGCCTCGACCAATCAGCAAGCAGGAATGGGCCACACGCTACCAAATGGACCAATAGAAAGCCAGCACGGCTCCTCCAATCACCAGTGACCTTCCTCGTGTCCTAATGAGGCTTGACCAATCACCATTCACCTTTTCAGATCATCTTTCCGCCAAGTTGAGTGAAATGGGGTTATGTTTGACCTAGTTACTAATCACTGTATTTATAATCATTGGCTAATCGCTAATTGCCTCGTTAATCACTGCTTTCTAATCCTTAACGACCTCTAAACAGCTTCCATGCACCAATCAGTGTCTTTACTCATTAACTGTCCAATTACCTGCCTCTAATCATTACTTGTTTCGTTAACCATGTCCTAATCGTCTTTCTAATCACCAATCACTGCTTTCAAATCATTAACTGGTTTCTTAACGACTTCAATCACCAGTCTTCAAGTCGTAAACTATCTAATTACCTGCCTAACCGTTGACTGCCTCGTTAAATATCTGTAATCGTTTCTAATCACCAAATTTTTTTCCAATCCTTAATTGGTTTCTTAACAACTTCCAATCAGTAAATCAGTGCCTTGAAACCATTAACTCCTTAATTGGTTTCTTAACAACTTCCAATCAGTAAATCAGTGCCTTGAAACCATTAACTATCTAATTATCTGTCTCTAATCAGTAACTTCATCATCATCTCTTAACCACCCTTCCAATCATCAACAATTTTCTTAACTTCCAATCACCAAACAGTTCTTTCCAATCCGTCAAACCAAGCCTCGAATCACTTTCAATCATTATTTCACCAAACAGGCTAATCTTTTCTAATCCGAAACGCAAAACATGAACAGACACGTTACAATTTTTTTTTTTCAAAAATCCAATCCAAACTACTACATTTCCCAATCCAAACGAAGCCTCTAATCTTTTTACAATTATTATTTTACCAAGCAGGCTAATCTTTTTTAATCCGAAGGACAAAACAATCAGACACATTCCAATACTCGTATTTTTTCACCAATCAGGTCAAACTACATTTCCAATCCAAACGAAGCTTCTAATCATTCTTCAATTATTATTTCACCATGCAAGCAAATCTTTTCTAATCCAATGGGAAAGACGTCCAAAAAATATCCTAATCATTATTTTTTCACCAATCCTAGTCCAACTACAAATTTTCCCAATCCAAACAATGCCTTGAGTCACTTTCTAATCATTATCTTACCAAGCACACAGGTCTTCTCTAATCCACAGGCTAAACAAGTTCAAACACATTCCAATATTTTTTTTTCACTAATCCAAATCAAGCTACAACATTTTTCAGTCCAAACAATGGCTCGAGTCACTTCCTAATCATTATTTCACCAAGCAAACCAATCCTTTCTAATCCAAAGGGCTAAACAAGTTCAAACACGTTCCAATATTTTTTTTTCACCAATCCAAGTCAAACTAGAAAATTTCCTAATCCAACCAAAGCCTCTGATCACTTTCCAATCATTATTTCACCAAGTAAACAGATGTGCCCTAATCCAAAGGCAAGACATGTGCAAAATCGCTAATTTTTCACCAGTCCTAGTCAATCTAACACATTTTCCAATCACAACAAAGACTTTAATAACGTTCTAGTCCTTATTTCACCAAGCACATGAGTATTTTCTAATCCAAAAGGACCAAACATGTTCAGACGCATTCCAATATTTTTTTTTCACTATTCTAAGTCAAAGTACAAGATTTTTCATCCAAACAAAGCCTTCTAATCATTATTTCACCAAGCACACGAGTATTTTCTAATCCAAAAGGCATGGCGTGCAAAAAAAACGTCCCAATCGTGATTTTTCAGCAATCTAATTCAGACCACAAATGTTCCCAACCCAAACAATGCCTCAAGTCACTTTCTAACCATTGTTTCACCAAGCACACGAGCATTTTCTAATCCAAAGTGCAAAACATGGGCAAACACGTCTCACTCATTTTCCACCAGTCACCAAGTCAGTCAGAACTTGAAAACACAACATTCTTTTTGTCACCAAGTCAAGAAAACACCTCCCAATCACCAATGCTCTTCTGAAAAACCAACATTTTCTCACCAAATCACAAAATACAAGAAAAGCAGTCCTTCTTTACTTGCCAACTTACAAAGACACACACAAGTCTCACCAGTTCAAAAACCCAACAAACCTCTATTTACTTCACCAAAACAGCACCCAAAACCAGCCAGCCAATCAACAAGCCGGCCAGTTAATCAACAAGCCAGCTAGCCAATCAATCAACCAGCCAGACAGCCAGACAGCCAGCCAATCACCCAGTTTCACTTCGAAAAGCTAGCGTGGCGGTGCTGACAAGACAAGCATTATGAGTCTAACTGGTGACAAAGATGATTTAACACGACCCAACACGACCCAAGGTGACCCAGTACACTCCATCCTTCAGGTGACGACCGTGGAGGGAGGTGGGGTGGGCGAGGGCGGCAGGGTGGTGGTGGTAACAGTGGCGGCGTCAATGCTTACTGCGTCTCTGTTCACACCACCACAGGCATGTACTCTGGAGGGGGTTCCTGCGGCCTCACACATCCCACACGGTCCCATAAATTCTTTACCGAGGACATGCAGGCGTCTCGCTTGTCTGCAATGGAAGGAGAGGGTATTGAGGAGCTGTGACGGAGGACGGTAGGAAGGTAGGAAGGAATGGGAAGGTAAGAAAAGAAAGGAAGGAAGGAATGAGAAGGAAAGGGTTGGGAGGTTAAGTTAGGTTTGGTTAGTGTATGTATGCATTTGGATGTTAGGTTAGGTTAAGTTAATGCATAGATTATTGTTTTAGGTTAGGTTAGGTTCGGTCAGGTTAGGTTAGTGCATAGATTATTGTTTTAGGAGAGGGTGGTGAGGCTGCATTGTATGTAAGTGAGCGACATTGAAAGCTTGGGGAGATTAAGTTAGGTTAGTGTATGGACAGGGCCCTGTTCACACTAGGCGGCCTCACCTGCGCGGTTCAAACAGCGGCGGTGCAATTACAATGCAATTCAGTGGAGGCGTTCCACACGACTGACTGACCCGTGGGATGATCACAACACTGTACCCCAAGTTTAAAGACCATCGAGACAAATTCTTCAGTCACTTCAGGATGTCAATGAAATCATTCAGCAATCTGCTGGAACAAATTTGATTGGCTAGGATCACGGGCCAAGCCAGCCAATGGAAGTGTAGTGTGGCCTTCAAATCACTAAATGTGTACGCTGTCATCCAAATGCATGTAAATCGACCTGCGAATTTTCCGCGTGGTTGGATGGCAGACCTTGATCTACGTGGGAATGGCAGCGGGAGGAAAAACTGCGGTTGTGTGTGAACGACTCCATCGACTTGCACTGTAATTGCACCAGCGTGGTTTGAGCCGCGTGGATGAAACCACCAGGTGTGAAAGGACTAAGGAGCCTTTCACATTATGCGGTTTCTCGCCGCATTTAAATGCAGTCCAGGTCCGGACACAGCAGTTGACTGACAGTTTGTTTGTCGCTCTTCACACTGAGCGGGTGCGGGTGACTGACCCGTCCGGACCAAGATGCAGCTGTGATTGTGCAACAGCAATCACAAGCATTTCCGATCCGGCAGCCGCACCAACACGCGGCGAGAAACCGCATAATGTGAAAGGACCCTAGTGGTATTTGGCAGGAACAGGCAGACGTGTTTTCCTAGAGGGAGTGCCTGGTGTAGGCCTGATGGCTCTCATCACCAACCCTTGTATTCTTCTGTTCTAGCATCACTGTATCTTTAATAGGGCTGGTAAATAATGCTTGATAAGTGAACTAAAGTACTGAAAACACTGTTAAACCAGGGTGTACCAAAATAGTGTGTCTTTAAATGTTTCATAATGTGTGTCAAGTGTGTGGCAGTGAGTGAGGTAGGTGAGAACACGGGGACAAGGTAACACTGCTACACTGATGCGTTCTGTCTACTGCACTGTGTGGCAAGTGTGTGGCGGTGAATGAAGGAGGAGAGAGAGAGAGAGAGAGAGAGAGAGAGAGAGAGAGAGAGAGAGAGAGAGAGAGAGAGAGAGAGAGAGAGAGAGAGAGAGAGAGAGAGAGAGAGAGAGAGAGAGGAGAGAGAGAGAGAGAGGAGATGAGAGGAGAGGATGAGAGAGAGAGAGAGAGAGAGAGAATAAAACACATACACACACAATTACTACTAAATAAATACATGCAAGAAACACACCACTAAAAACACACTTATTTACTTACACACTTAAAAAAAAACACACTTCGTTACTTAACACTCACTTATCTCTACACTACTACCTGAATAAATTAAGTGGCAGGTGTTAGTATGCATTTAAGTAACGCTACACACTTACAATGAACTGGAAAACTTATTAACGTTATCATCACTGAGGACTGAAGGAGATGCAAAACTCATTCATGTGATTTTCAAGCTGTAGTGTCTGATATGTCTCCTCTTCCTCACCCCCCCCTCCCTTCTCCTCCTCCTCCTCCTCCTCCTCTTCTTTTTTTTTTAGGAGGAAAATAACTCAAAGGAAAAATTAATGAAAAGAAAGCCAGTTCATTTTTTTTTTTTTTTTTTGAGTAAGAAAAAATGAAGGAGAGAAAGAACGAGGAAAAAAAAAAGAAAAAGAAAATAGATAAATCGTTAGGTAGATTGATGGATAAATGTCTAGATACATAAATATATAGAGAACGAGATAGAGAAAAGCGAAAGATACACAGATGAAAAAAAATAAAATAAAAGGAGAAAGAAAAAAGCAAAAAGAGAAACACATAAAAACAATATTAAAAGCGAAAGAAAGAAAAAGAAATATTGGGAAGTGGCAACATTTAACACAGACCAATCAGAAGGCAGGAAGAGAAAAGGGGGCGGGGCGAGGGGTGGGGTTTTCAGACACACTTAGCTTGCGGGTACTAAAGTAAATAAATTGAAGGTATCATTGTTATTATTATTATTATTATTATTATTATTATTATTATTATTATTATTATTATTACTTAAGAATACTTACCAATTTTTTAATCTATTTACTAATAAGTCTGGAAATTTAAAAAGTTATACATGAAAATAGAATAAAAAAATAAATAGTACTTTTTTTCTTTTAACCTATATAATCAAAGAAAATGGATGTGTTCTTGTTTTTCTGTTATGATTTTTTAACATCTCGTTTTCTTTCCCGTTTTCTTTCTCTGCTTTCATGGGTGACATTTGTTTTTCTTGTTTCTTTTCTTTTTTTTCCCTCTAAATTTTCTTTTCTCTATATTCTATTTCAGGGCCACATTCTCTCTCTCTCTCTCTCTCTCTCTCTCTCTCTCTCTCTCTCTCTCTCTCTCTCTCTCTCTCTCTCAAGCAAGCAGATGTGGTGGGCAGATGTGGTTGCATAAGCAGGCGTGGAACAGTGCAGGTGTAGACACACACACACACACACACACACACACACACACACACACACACACACACACACACACACACACACACACACCAAAAAGTGCCCATCGCCACAACAGTAAACAAATAAACAAATAAATAAATAAATAAATAAATAAAATGACCATCAGTGCATATAACTCTTTTTTTTTTTTTTGGAAAGGTTAAAGAATATGAGAATTTTTGGTTAAGTTTTTATTACTAGCGATTGAATAGACAAAAAAACTCGAGGGGGGAGGGGGAGGAGGGGCAGGGGAGAAGGGAAGAGGAAGGGAGAGAAGGAAGGGAAGGGAAGGGATGGCAAGAAGGAATAAAATAAAGGAGGGAAGGAAGAATAAAAGAACAAAAGGAAAGCAGAACAGTAAAAAAGATGGAAGGAAGGAAAGGAAGGTACGGAAAAAAGAAGAAAATGACTCAAAGAAAACGTAAGATGGAGAGGAAAGAAAAAGATAAAATAAAGAAAGGAAAAAGGGAAAAACAGGAAAAAAGACATGTAAGAAGAAGAAGAAGAAGAAGAAGAAGAAGAAGAAGAAGAAGAAGAAGAAGAAGAAGAAGAAGAAGAAGAAGAAGAAAAAGAAAAAGAAAAAGAAGAAGAAGAAGAAGAAGAGTAAATAGTAACTGGAAGGAAGGAAGAGGAGGGAAGGGAGGGAGTGAGGGAGGAAGGGAGAGGAGGAGGGAAGGAAAGGGAGACTAAAGGTAAATATTTTTGGGAAGGGAGGGAAAAAGGAAGGAAAAAAGGGAGGGAGGAAATATTTTTACAAGCTTGCACAACATTAAAGACAATATTCTCTCTCTCTCTCTCTCTCTCTCTCTCTCTCTCTCTCTCTCTCTCTCTCTCTCTCTCTCTCTCTCTCTCTCTCTTAGCTGAGGAAAACCTGAGATAGAGAAAAGGAAGAATGGTGAAAGAAAACGGATGATTAAAGAAAATGACATGAAACTGATAAAAAAAATAATGATAAAGAAATAAAAGGATGAATAAAACTTATAAAAATAAAAAAAAATCAAATTTGTGAAGTGAAAAATAAAAATTAATAAATGACTAAACAAAAAGCTGAAAAAAATGTAAAAAGTAAATGAATAAGTGAATAAAGAAAAAGAAAACAGAAGGAGTAATTTTACGATAATAAATACGAATGAATAATTATGAATAAAATGAAATAAAAAAATAGAAAGATGATGAATATAAAACGAATATGTAAATAAATCAATAAATAATAAGATGAACAAAACAAATAAATAAAAAGTGAATCAATAGATATAGATTAAATGAAAATACAAGGATAATGAATATATAAAAAAATGAATAAATAAATAAATAAATAAATAAATAAATAAATAAATAAATAAATAAATAAAATTAGTTAATACATTAGTGTAATCCAAGAAGGCATTAAGTGACAGAACACACACACACGCACGCACACACACACACACACACACACACACACACACACACACACACACACACAATACATAAACATACACACATACATACAACTGTGCAAAAAACGGACACACATTCCAACAGGTGTTTTAATCAATTAGTATGTACACAGGTGTGAAAGTATTGTACACACACACACACACACACACACACACACACACACACACACACACACACACACACACACACACACACACACACACGTTAAACCATCACTCAATATTTTTTTTTCTCATTTTTTTGCTTTCGGATTTTGGAAATGAGATAAATATTAATAACTGTCAGGAAGGAAGCAGGACAGGATAAGGTAACGAGTGTGTGCAGGGAGATGTTGATACAGTGACGATTGTGATGAAATAAACAAGGAAAAAAAAAAAAAAACGAAATCCTGATAATGAAGGTCGTAATGATGATAAGTTAAGGAAATAATGAAATATATTTATGGAAAACCTAGATAATAATGATAATAATGATGAACACGATACGAAGCGATGCTAATGATAAATTGAAATAAGTTGTGTACAATAATAACAACAACAACAACAATAATAATAATAATAATAATAATAATAATAATAATAATAATAATAATAATAATGATAATAATAATAATAAACTTAACCTTTACACTAACTACAACCACACTAAGCCACACTAACCATACAAAACCAAACATTCCCTCCCCATGTCACTCTTTCCCTCGCAATATAAACGAAAAGGAGTTGAAAAGTGCAAGGAAAATCATGCTAGATCATTTAAAAGTACTGGTATGAGAGAGAGAGAGAGAGAGAGAGAGAGAGAGAGAGAGAGAGAGAGAGAGAGAGAGAGAGAGAGAGAGAGAGAGAGAGAGTAATAATGTGGTTTTCTTACAATAAATAATAATGTTTTTTTTTTAGTTTGATAATTATAACGATGTTTATTTTCTTAGATGACAGAATTGGATATATTTTTTTCGTACAATTAACCAAAATAAATAAATGAACAAAACGTGCGATTATGATAAAAAAAATTGTTACGCTAAATACAATAATGATAATAATAATAATAATAATAATAATAATAATAATAATAATAATAATAATAATAATAATAATAATAATAACAACAACAATAGCCTAATCTTTCCTTTTTTAATCAATTTCCCTTTCCTCCCACCACCACCACCACCACCACCCAGATAACAATCAGACGATCTATTTTCAGTACCAGATACAAAGAAATACGAACAAATATCTAATCAGTAAAATAAATACGTGGAAAAAGGGCTACTAATGCTCTTATTTAGAGTTGAGGAAATATGGAAACTTCCACTGGAAGACGCAAACATTATCATGAAATATATGTTAAGATAATAAACAGTGCGGGAATAAATGTAGAAATAAATAAATACATAAATGAGTCTGTCTTAGGTCACGTTGAAATAAAGAAAACTGAAAAAAAATTATGAAACTACATAAAGATAATAAACATACAAGAATATATGAATAAATAAACTCATAAATAGGTAATTACAAGTAAGGGAACTAAAAGAAAAAGGAAAAAAAAAACATGAGGAACATTTAGTCGCCCCGTTGGAAACACAGAAATGAGCGCGAAATGTAAACAAAAGCGTCGTAAGGCGTGTTTACACCATAGCTGCGATGCTATGACGGCTATGCGATGCCACGGGCCGACGCTGGCGATTCTTGTGACGTGAGTGTTCACACAACGAGCGATGCTATGCCATGCTAGGCACCTTCTCTTTCAAGGGGAGCAGAGCAGTGACGAATGACGGCATGTCCTTGTTGCCCGGAGTGATCCATGAGCTGCTGAGGACAAGCATGTGTCTGCCAAGCTTTGTTAGGAAAAATCGGTGAGCAGGAGACAGGCTACGTGAGCGACAACCACACGCACAGCAAGCATAGCATCGCATCCGGTGTGAACAACCTTGTTTAAAAGAAACTGCAGCGACTGGGAGCCACGTGGCTTTGCATCGCGCGCATCGCACAGCTAGCGTGGCATGGCAGCCGGTGGGAACCCGCCTTTAGTCACCCCGTTCAACACAAGAAACACAACTTAACCGGGTAAACAAACTACTTCATTTTTCTCATGTTCCTTATCCTCCTCCTTCTCTCTTATTGTTCCTAATTCGTCTCCTTCTCCTCCTCCTCCTACTCTTCCTCTCTTCCTTTTAA
This sequence comes from Scylla paramamosain, assembly GCF_035594125.1. Classification (NCBI taxonomy): domain Eukaryota; kingdom Metazoa; phylum Arthropoda; class Malacostraca; order Decapoda; family Portunidae; genus Scylla; species Scylla paramamosain. The sequence goes on from NW_026973666.1 coordinate 2,085,858, forward strand.
ATTTAATTTTTTTCATTGTTCATCACCTCTTTTCTCTCGTGTTTCTTCTCTTCCTCATGATTTCCTTATCAGCAATTTTTTTTAAATAAATAAAATTTATATAACAAATAAATCACAATGAAAACAAAAATAATTAAAATAATTCAAGTCAGCCGTTCAAGACAGAAAAAAGAAACAAAACAAAATAATGAAAATAACAGCCACTTAGTCACCCGTTGAGAAGAGAAAACAAAACAAAGCCACGTAAACAAAAACTCCCATTTAGTCACCCCGTTGAAAAGAGGGAAAGACGCTAAGACGAACAATAACAATAGGGAAAGCCTTCTTGTTACTTCTTAAAATACAATACGTATATATACAGACACATTAGTATTTTTATCCTCCCTCTAGGAATGTGAGAGAAAAAAAAAAAAAAAAAAAAAAACACACACGCATTTTACACCAAAAGGAGGGTTAAGAGATGAACTAAGAAGCCTATCAAAGCGTCACACACAAACACAAACACGTACATCCACACGCGCACACACACAAACACGCCAGCCTAATCTATTCCTACAGCATTTCTAAATATAAATCATACAGCCATACAGTCACTCAGGGGACAGGAGGAAGGAGAAAGTAAATAATAATGGATAATACTTAGCAGATACAGTATTTAGCAATTGGCAGTCACTTGTTCCACGCACAGTACAGGGTGGGACAAGAATTTGAGCTTTTGCAGGTATATTTATGAACCACTCCATCATGATGCACAGGTGATGATAAAGTGTTACATATAAAGAACATATGAAAATTATTATTAGTAGTATTAGTATTGTTACCTAAAGTTATTATTATTATTATTATTATTATTATTAGTTATTTTTTTGTTTTTTTTAATATTTTTTCGTGGGTTGGGTTTTTTTTTCATCTTAATGTTACGTTTGCCTAAGTTAAGTTTAATTAGTTTAATATTACGTTTTGCTTATCTTAAAATTAACTTCTTTTTTTTTGTATTTTATTTTGTTAGTGATTTATTTATTTTTCCTAATATATTCCATAGCGTTGTATGATTATTATTGTTATTATTTTTTTGTGATTTTTCTCATTCATTCATTCATTCATTCACTCATTTATTTATTCTTTTGTATTCAAACGTGCATTCCTGTTTTTTATTACAAAGAGAGAGAGAGAGAGAGAGAGAGAGAGAGAGAGAGAGAGAGAGAGAGAGAGAGAGAGAGAGAGAGAGAGAGAGAGAGAGAGAGAGAGAGAGAGAGAGAGAGAGTATAAAGAATTAGATTACACATTCATTATTATTATTATTGTTATCTCTTAATATAAAAATAGAAAAGAAACCGAAAAAAATAATAATGAAACACACACACACACACACACACACACACACACACACACACACACACACACACACACACACACACACACACACACACTTTCTCTAACACTATAACAAGGAGAATAAAGTTTTAAAATGTGTAAAATTATTGCTATAGAAAGAGATAGAAGAAACTTGGCATAATAATATTAATAATAATAATAATAATAATAATAATAATAATAATAATAATAATAATAATAATAATAATAATAATAATAAACTTTGAAACATATAAACAATCTTTTTTTGGTATAAATCATGAGAGAGAGAGAGAGAGAGAGAGAGAGAGAGAGAGAGAGAGAGAGAGAGAGAGAGAGAGAGAGAGAGAGAGAGAGAGAGAGAGAGAGAGAGAGAAATTGAAAAGTGCAAAATTGTTCTTACTTTTTTATCACAATACTACACAACGTAAGAATTAGAAGTAGAGCGCCACTACAGTTACTTAACAGCATGTATATAAGTAAGACTACACACACACACACACACACACACACACACACACACACACACACACACACACACACACACACACACACATACACACACTATCAAAAGCATCATTACTACTTATAAGCATTAGTAGTGTTAGTTTACTTGAGAATCAGGGAATAGAGAAACATACATACATACATACATACATACATACATACACACACTCCTGTAACTGCCTTTTAAAAATCTACGTAAATTATTATTATCATTATTATTACTTATGATTATTATTATTACTTCACAGCACAAGCACTTATGAATTTACCCAATGTTTTAAGTATTGTAAAATTTGTCCAGTGTGAAATGCAATGAATGAATGAATAAATAAATAAATAAATAAATAAATAATCGTTTTAATATATACCCTATCTCTACATATACCATCCCTCACCATTTCAATATACTAATTATGCTCTTTCCATCATATGCTCACTATGAACACTATCACTGCTATATGGTACGAAAAATAATAAATAAATAAAAAAAATATATATAAATACTAATATTCGTATCACAATGCTGCAAAACTCCATCAACGCACAAAAAAAGTATTCAGTTCCACATATTAGAAGTTATAATTCCACATGTTCCCACCATACTTAAGTTCCATCTATAAAAAAAAAATTTAAATTCCACCTAGGGACATTTCAATTCCACACGTGCCTCCTGCGCAATAATGGAAACTTTTGCATTACTACCAAAAACATCCTTAAAAGTTTTCAATTCAACTTAGCACGTGTCATTTCCACGCATCTCCACCACGCAGTACTTTAAATTATATATGAAAAAAAAAAGGCTTAATTCCACCTGAACACGTTTCAATTCCACTTATTCATACTATGTAATGCTGGACACTACCTATAAATTTTTTTAAGTGTTCAATTTCACCTCTTACACGTTTCAAGTCCACACATTCCTATCACATATTCCATTAAACTTTTGTATTCCACCTAAAAACTACTCAACTCCATCTATAGGCGTTCAAATCCACAAAAAAAAAAAAAAAAAAAAATCAAGTTGTCAATATTTACACCGCTCCCTCCCAAACAAGCAAGTCTTCCATTTAACCCACACAAGCATTTACTTCAACACAGAGAGCTTTCAATCCCTTGTGTTCAAATTTATAAACAATTCAATAGAGGTTTGAATTGCTTATGTTCAATCTTATAAACAATTCAAGAGGTTTCAATCCCACTATGTTCAAATATATAATTCGAGAGGTTTCAATCTCGTGTTCATATTTATAAACAATTCAACACAGCTTTCAATCCCTTGTGTTTAAATTTATAAGCGATTCAATAGAGGTCTGAATTGCCTATGTTCAATCTTATAAACAATTCACAAGGTTTCAATCCCACTATGTTCAAATGTACAATTAAAGGGTTTCAATCTCATGTTCATATTTATAAACAGTTCAACAGAGCTTTCAATCCCTTGTGTTTAAATTTATAAACAATTTAATGGGGGTTTGAATCGCTTATGTTCAAATTTATAAATAATTCATGGTTTCAATCCCTTGTGTTCAAAACAGGTTTCGAAGCCATGTGTTCAAATATATAAATTCAAGTTTTGCATCCGATTAAGTATTTTGATTCCATTCCATAAATCACGCTGATAAATTAGTAATATATGATACATAACGAGGGTGAAAAATTAATGGAAGCAAAATGTAAGTATGACAATCACTCTGAAATGTACGACAGTCATTTCAAATTATGTGCGACACTCATTCTGAAATGTACAACAGCCACTCAGAAACACATGTTCGATAGTCACTCAGAAATGTACAATAGTTACTTTGAAACACATGTATGTACGACACTCGCTCTGAAAACGCACGATAGTTATTTTGAAATGTAAGTATGACACTAGTCAGTAATGTACGATAGTTACTCTAAAATGTACGACACACGCTCTGAAAACATACGATAATCACTCTGAAATATACAATAATCACTCTGAAAATGTACAATACTCACTCCGATATGTACAACACTCACTCTGCGACACACACAACACTCTGTAAAGGTACGATAATCACTCTGAGACCTACATATGTACAACACTCAATCTAGAACACATGTACATATGTACGATGATCTCACAAACGTACGATGCTCGCTTAGAAACAAGATTCACTTTCATACAACATTCACTCATAAACGTACAACTATAGGGAAATGAACAGGTGGATAAATAAACAAGTAAATACGTAAATAAAACATATGTGCATACGATAATCACTAACAAATGTAAGATGCTCGCTGGGACAGAGCATTCACTTTCGTAAAACATTCATTAATAAACGTATACCAATAAATAAGCAAATATATAAATAAATAAATAAATAAATAAGAAATTCGCTCTGAATAGACATACAACATTGACTTTAAAAATGTATGACACGAACTATATTTAAGAATCCTTCAGTATTTTGAGAATCACGCTTGGGAAAAAATATACATTAAAAAATAGGTAAAAAAAAATTGCATATGACAGATCATGCTATAGTAATATAGAAATTTGTGGTTCATTAATTTGTTTTCTATGTGGACACTTTACGAGACACATATGCACAATGATAAAAAATAAAATAAAATAAATATAATAAAAAAATGTATGAAAACTAGATATTGTTATTATTATTATTATTATTATTATTATTATTATTATTATTATTATTATTATCATTAATGAGGACCACCACCACCACAGCCTTGCAACAACACACAAACTCAAGCCAGGCAACACAAAACTGCAACATTCCCTAAAAAAAAACAAAAAAAACAAACAGCAACACAGCATTTACTCATAATACATCATAAGCTTTACCGGTTTATTTATTTTCAGTGTTGTGTAATGTGGTGCATGACAGACACACGCACAAAAACATGTTAAGGCGCCGTCACACACCACAATTTACGTTATTTCTATTTATTTATTTATTTATTTATTTATTTATTTATTTATTTATTGTTAAGTTTGGTTTTTGTCAATTTTTGGTTTGTTCCATGATGTTGTTCCATGTGCACCATCACACAGCGGTGGTCGCCTTCACGGAGGTCATGGTCACCTTTTGTTGTATGATAACAATCCACTGTTTGTAATATCAAGAGACGCTGAGTAAACCTTACTGTTAAGAATAATAATGAATGAATTAATTAAACCAATTTCAAATAAAGAAAAATATAAAATGTCTTAATTTCACACGTCGACACATTTAACGTACAGGAACATAACAGCAGACAGCGCCTCGCAGGACTCCACAGATGTTTACACTTGTGGAAGGTGTGTGTTTCTCCCCTGCACGCTGGACACTGTGTCAGCTTGTCCCGCTCATCTACGATTTACAAAACTTGTAATAAAGTGCAGAGCAGCAACTGCTTGCCTGTGCGTCACAGCAAACACGTCTGTTTACTGCTGACGAAAGTGCACAGGAACGGCTGTGTGTGTGTGTGTGTGTGTGTGTGTGTGTGTGTGTGTGTGTGTGTGTGTGTGTGTGTGTGTGTGTGTGTGTGTGTGTGTAGCGGAACGCGCTCAACAAATTGTTCATTTTCAGAAAGTTGACGAAAAAAGTGACGCAAAATGTGCGTGTGATGGCGCCTTTAAATGATCGTTTCTATAAATAAAACTAAATATATAAAAAAATTCAATTGTATAAAAATAATTCAATGATTTTTTTCAAAAATTTTCTATATTTGAGTTTTATTATAATTTTCGCATTTTTTTTTATATACAACAAAGAATTTTTGATGATATTTTTGATTACTCTCTCTCTCTCTCTCTCTCTCTCTCTCTCTCGTCTCTCTCTCTCGTCTCTCTCTCTCTCTCTCTCTCTCTCTCTAACAAGGCCTCTTAATTTGGCAACATTTTTGGCATCTCAACATTGGCACTTCAATTTTTGATATTAAGACAGTATGTACTTCTTTATATATATATATATATATATATATATATATATATATATATATATATATATATATATATATATATATATATATATATATATTTTTTTTTTTTTTTTTTTTTCAAGGAGTTACATGGTTATTTGAAATGATGAATTTCCAATTATTATTATTGTTGTTGTTGTTTTCTTACGTATTTTCTTGTATGAATGTTTATTTTTTTCCTTTTCTTTAACGCAAAATCTCATATTATACAACTTTATAATCTTTAGGTCATTTCTTTTTCTTGTTTTATTACGAATATGAATCAATAACTCTTTTCTATATTTTGCTTTTACATTTTCCTTTTCTATTATTTTCTTCTTTTGAACTAAAGGATGAAATAATTCTGCATCTTAAATAGGTAAACACACACACACACACACACACACACACACACACACACACACACACACACACACACACACACACACACCTTAGCACAACCCACTAGGAAAAAAAAAACAAGAAGAAAGAAAAAGAATATGGAATAATAATAATAATAATAATAATAATAATAATAATAATAATAATAATAATAATTACACAACACAAACACACACACACACACATACACACATTTCTTAACACTACAAAAGTTTAAACCCCACACATAACTTATATTAACGTTGACACAAGTACTGTAGTAAGAAGCCTGAAGTGAGCGCGTCACTACCACACACTCTCAAGTAATCCAAGTGTCACTACCTACAGATTAACACAATGATTACTTTTTGCATATTGAAGTTGAAGTTATTTTTGGGGGAGGATTTGTTTTTTTTTGAAGTTTTAATTTGTAAGTGTTCATTCTCTCTCTCTCTCTCTCTCTCCTCTCTCTCTCTCTCTCTCTCTCTCTCTCTCTCTCTCTCTCTCTCTCTCTAGGAAATGGAAATATTATCTATGTACAAGTTATTATCATATATTACAAACTATCTCTCTCTCTCTCTCTCTCTCTCTCTCTCTCTCTCTCTCTCTCTCTCTCTCTCTCTCTCTCTCTCTCTCTCTCAACATTATTTAATTTTATTTATTTATCTATTGTAATCTGCATATTAATAATTTCCTATTACTATCAATTAATCAAATAACACTAATAAATATTTTGTTTCTCTTTTTAATAAATATAGTCTCTCTCTCTCTCTCTCTCTCTCTCTCTCTCTCTCTCTCTCTCTCTCTCTCTCTCTCTCTCTCTCTCTCTCTCTCTCTTAATATATCTTCCTTCTGCTTATTTCAATTTCTTAAATAATATTAATTGACTTTCTTTTATAAACATACCATCTCTCTCTCTCTCTCTCTCTCTCTCTCTCTCTCTCTCTCTCTCTCTCTCTCTCTCTCTCTACTCTGTAAACTTTATAACATCAATAAAATTACGTAATATTTTTTCTCCTATAGTCATGTAAAATTGCATTATAATAACATTGATAACGTAAACAATTCTTCAATAACCTCTATAATATTTTTGTACAGTGTAATAATAATGAAGTGATCGAGTATCACTAAGGTAGCACAGGATACTTCATAACACCTTACTTTGGGTTCAGATCACAAGAGCTTATTATTTTTTTTTTCCTCTCTAAATGCTTAGTTTTTTTTATACTTTTAATAACAAAAAACAAGTATATTATATTTTTATGTATAACAAATACTTGTATATTAGTTTTTTAAACGAATAATAAACAAATGTATATATTGCATTGTATAAGTATGGAATCGTACATCTAATTCATATTATCGTACGTCTCCCTCCCTCCCTCTCTCTCTCTCTCTCTCTCTCTCTCTCTCTCTCTCTCTCTCTCTCTCTCTCTCTCTCTCTCTCTCTCTCTCTCTCTCTCTCATATTAAAAAAATTCTTCCTCTTTTTCTATATAACGTCTCATTCATTTTTGCATAGATTAGTTTGGCGTTATCGTTTTCACTTTTGATATCTTGCTAAATTATCGTACTTCAGGAAATCAGAGTTCATTTCCTTAGTTTAAATTGAGTTTTTGTGAGAATGTTAATTTCAAGTTATTTATGAATTTTTTTTTTTTTTCATTTGAATTACTGTTTCTTTGTTTCACGTGTGTGTGTGTGTGTGTGAGTGTGTGTGAGGTGTGTGTGTGTGTGTGTGTGTGTGTGTGTGTGTGTGTGTGTGTGTGTGTGTGTGTGTGTTTATTTTGATTATCCCATGTATGTATGTATGTTTGATATCTTACACTATCATCACTGTCACCACCATTATCATTCACTATTCATCATCATCACCATCATTATCACTATCATTAATGTACGCACTATCACCACCATCTTTCATTATCACCCAAGCATTATCACTTCTGTCACTCCCATTCACTGTCATTGTCACCATAACTCATTATTATCATCGTCATTATCCCTATCATTAATCATCATCATCATCACTATCACCATCATCAACATCACTATTATATTGTACGAATAATGAATGTTTAACTTATTCACTCATTCATTCTCATTTTCATCTTTTTACAAAACAAAAAAAAGAGAGAGAAATGAATAATGATGAAAATCTTTTTGTTTTTTTTTGTTTTTTACATTATTTTACAAACATCAATATTAGAGGCTAAAAAGCGTCTCTCTCTCTCTCTCTCTCTCTCTCTCTCTCTCTCTCTCTCTCTCTCTCTCTCTCTCTCTTTCTCCGACATACAAACATACACTTCTATCCATAAAAAATACACAATTAAAAAACATGAGCATTTGAAAGCGTTGCAAAAAACCGTCATACAAAAAATTCGAATATACAAAAATTGAATAAAAAATCTTGACTTCATAACACGAGTCTATAAAAATTCCTAACGATTTTTTGGGGCAATTTGAGTTCCATATATAACATTTTCTTAAACTCCAAATACACGCAATTAAATCTCTTGTCTTCCATATATATATATATATATATATATATATATATATATATATATATATATATATATATATATATATATATATATAATTTCATTTTAACTGGAAATACACACACAAATATATTTCTGCAATACCACAAAACACCGCTGCAAAACACAAGCTACATTGGCACCACTTCGCTGCTAAGCGGCCTAACTAAACCACTGCTATCGTTTTAAACCCCCTCCCCCCATCTGTTCAAAACTTGTAACTTGTCCCTATCAAACCCACTCCCATTAAGAGCTACACGCCTCACTGCGTCTATTAGAATTCTTTGATTGTTACGCTTCGTCGAAAAAACTATAACCTTTCTTAACTTCCTCTCTACTGCTATAAACTTCTGAGCATGTTAAAATTTCTTTCTCACTTTCATATCCCTTAGGACACTTCAGTACCTCCACCTGATTCCCTCATTATCTTGTCCTGCCCTGATTGCTAACTCTAAGTCTCTTGCCTGCACCACCTTTGTTGTATCCCTTGGGACACTTCCGTACCTCGATCACAGTGTTCTATCCCTTAGAATATTTCAGTACCTTTATCACCATTGTTATATCCCTTAGGACGCTTCAGGACCTCCATCATATCCCTCCTATTCTTGTCCTGTCCCTAGGCATCTTGTCTGCACCGTTGCTATAACCCCTTTGGACACTTCAGGACCTCCATCAGATCCCTTCCTAATCTTGTCCAGTCCCTAGGGATACTGTCCAAACCGTTGTCATAACCCCTTAGGACACTTCAGTACCTAAATCACACTGTTATATCGCTTGGGACACTTCATGACCTCCATCAGATCCCCTTTAAATTTCCTTGCACCCTGGCTTCTCACCCTAAGGATCTTGTCCACATCACTTTATTGACAGAGATGAAACTTGCACCACAGCTGTACCCTCCTTCATTTGAATCCCTAGCACGCCTGCCAAGGTTTATTCTCATCTCTGTACAGCACCTCTCAGTCTTCAGATATCATCAACACAAGGTCTACAATACACTCTAGAAACCACTTCACGCCGTCATGGATCAGAAGATATCGACAATCATGATGAACACCTTCTGTCTCTTTGCTAACTAAGAACGACTGAATTCAGAAAACCACTCTAACACACACAAAAGATATTGACACTCATGACTTTGACACCTCCCATCCCTTTACTAACTATGAGAGAATGACTGTGTTCGGGAAACCCCTTCACACCATTACGCATTAAAAAGTATTGACACTCATGATCAATTAACCTTTTCTATCTCTTGATGAACTATGAACAACTGAATTTTGGAAGATATGGACACTCATAACTAACGCCTCCCATACCTTTACTATGAGAGAACTAGTGTATTCAGGAAATCACTTCACATCATCACACATTAGAAGGTATCAACACTCATGATTACCTGACCCTCTCTATCTCTTTACTATGAATGACTGAATTCGGAAATCCACTCCGACACGCATTAGAAGATATCAACACTCATGATTGGCTAACACATTTCATCTCTTTACGACGAGAGAATGAGTGTACAGGGAACCACTTCACGCCATCATGCATTGAAACATCAACAGCCATGATCAGCAAACGTCTTCTGTTTCTTTACGAACAATGAACGAATAAATTAGAGAAACCTCTTCACGCTGTCACACAACAGATATCGAAAACCATGATTAGTTTATCCCTTCTGTTTCTTTACGAACAATGAACGAATAAATTAGAGAAACCTCTTCACGCTGTCACACACCAGATATCGACAACCATGATTAGCAAACACCTCCTGTCTCTTTACTAACAATGAACGACTGAATCCAGGAAACCACTCCAACACACAACTTTAGATATTGACACTCATGATTGACTTACACCTTCTGTTTCTTTACTATGTGGGAATGGCTGTATTCAAGAAATCACCCGCACACAAATTACAAGATATCGACACTCATAATTAACAAACCTTTTCCGTCTCTCGATGAACGATGAACAACTTTATTCAGAAACCACTCCAGCACAAAGAAGATATCAACACGTGATTGGCTAACACCTTCCATCTCTTTACTAGCTATGAGAGAATGACTATTCAAGAACCACCCCAACACCTTGTCACGCATTCATGATTAATGTAACTAACCCTTCCGTCCCGTTACTAACTATGAGTGAATGATTGAACTCCCCCACTAACTAAATATTACGTACTCATCTTTGCTTTCCTATTAGTAGTATTAGTATTATTATTATCATTATTATTACTGTGTTAAAAGTTTGTTCCCATTTTGAGCGTTTGATTCACTGGATTGCCGTGACAAAGGACTTAGCACACAGACACCCACATGACACAACACAACACACGCCTTGCTGTGTTTGTAGCACCACCAGATTGCACTGTTCCTAGCCACACACCACCCCCTCTTTTCAACTACAGACCGCTATTAAGCCTTCCCACACAGCACAGCACAACACAGCATAGCACAGCACAGCACGGCAACACAGCACAGCGTAAGGAAACGTAAGAAATAGCGTAGCAAGAGTGTACTTTGGAAACCCGACTTGTTGTTGTTGTTGTTGTTGAAACTTTGCACGTTTTTCTGAGTTGTGAAGAGAAGATGGAAAGTGGGAAATAAAGGAAGATAGGATAAAGAAAAGACATAGGGTTAATTTAAAGTCCGTAAAAAGCAGAGAACAAAATATAGAGAAAAGTTAAAAAGAATAAATAAAAGCACGAGATGAAAAAATAAACAAATTAAAAGAAAGAATACAGGGTATAACACGAGTTTCTAAGTAAAAAATGTTCTATGCACATTTGCAATGTAAGGCGTTGTTCAGCTGTGGTGTACGAGTAAAATTCAAGTGTGGCCTGCCGACAGATACAATGGCAGGGCTGGGCAGGTAACTGTGGCGGAGAAATACCATGAACACACACGCCACACTTATGCAATACAATCTGAACGTACTGATTGTCACGGTCTCGGAGGGAAACTGCATGTGACTGACAAGCAATGCATGGCGCCACACACACAATTATTTTGTCGTTTATCACATCCATACTATCACTGTGTTATGTTTATCAATAAATCACCTGCACGATGCTATCACGGTAAACCTCAAAAAACTTGCGGAAATAATGACTGAATAATTCGCAATTTCAGCAACAGACATCCAGATCTAAACATTCTGCCATGGTCACCTGCCTGGCCCGGCCGTTGTATGTCTCCCAGCCATATTTGAATTTCATACCACGGCTTAAAAAAAAAAGCGCCTGAAAATGTGTATAGGTTCTACGTGCATTAAACATTTTTTATTTATATCAACTTGTATTTTCAGCTGCAGCAATATCCGCAGACACTCATGTTACACCCTGTATAAAGTGAAAATGCAAACGAAATATTAGAGAGAGAGAGAGAGAGAGAGAGAGAGAGAGAGAGAGAGAGAGAGAGAGAGAGAGAAGAGAGAGAGAGAGAGAGAGAGAGAGAGAGAGAGAGAGAGAGAGAGAGAGAGCAAAGCAAAAACCAAAAACACTGAAAAATCCCAATATCACTTTACAAAACAACAATAGGCCAAACCAAACAGCCTTGAGCACCAAAATAGCATCAAACAAAACCACGCCTGAACAAACACCACATAAACATTGACGTCCAAACAAAACAAGCATAAGGAACACCATTCAAGCTTCCTTCCCATACGTTCAAAGAGGAACGCAGAGACGGGAAAACAAGACTGAACATAACATTTCTATCTCCCTCTCTACAGCACACAAGCATTGACGCAAATATAAAACAAGCTTATACAAAACTCCATTTAACCTTCACGTGTTTGGAAAAGGAGATGCATAGATGAAATACGAGAGTAAATGTAAGATTCTGACTTTTCTCCTTTCTTTTTGGTGACTCAAGCAGACGCCTGTATTTAACGGTACATAGGAAGCATTTCCCGTCAAAAAAAAACGTGGTTGAAATGAGATCACAAAGTTGCCTATACAAAAATCTCAAACTTGGCGTGAAAGTCGAGAGAAAGATGAAAAAGCTTATGCTGGTTTTTCACGTCAGCAAATTTTAGCTGTGAATGAAAAGAATGAAAAATCTAACATATTCTAATTTCATTTCCAATAAACCAAATTTATGTATGAGCATGACAAATGAAAAAAAAAAAAAATCTAACATTATAAATGAGGAATGAAAAACTTATACATTGGTTTCTCACATTATCAAGTTCTGAAGTATGAGATGATATGAATGAAAAATACGAAAAAAAATAAATAAATAACGTATTTCAGCATTTGTTACAGAGTTGCGTGTGAATGATGAAGAATAAATAAGAACATGAAGTAACTGGCAAATCTGTTATGCATAATTCAGTGAGACAAGATGAAAAACACTTGAAGAATGAAGGAAAGGACAAATCCTATCGTTCATTATGCACGGCTGTGAGTACACAGGGAAATTAAAAAGAAGACATTAATATAAAAATAATAATGATAAACCGAATGTTCTTAATTGTAAACATGAACGATAATGAATAAAAAAGAAATAATACAATACAAAAATAGACTAATTTCATTATAAACAAAAAAGAAAAAAAAAAAACATAATGAACATAAAAAATGCAACAAACCAAAACTGTAAACAACGTAACTTGAGAAAGTGGACAATATAATGGTGAATAAACGAGAGAAAAAAAATACTGTATCAATATTAATATCCATAAAAGGTGACGAATAAATAAAACTCTGAATACTGTTAATAGAAAAAAAAATATATAAATAAAATGAACGAAAACAAAATTTTGAGGAATGCTTAAAAAAATAAACAAATAAAAAAAAAGTAACAAAAAGTAAACTTCGAATACCGCTAAAAAAAATGAAATAAAAAATTAAAATCATTAAAAAATGGAACAAATTAACAAACAAAAAAAAAAACTGAATATTGTTGACAAAAAAAAAGAGGAAGGAACGAAATGATGAAGCACGATAAAAAAAAATAAATAAATAAACAAAAACTGAACTGGATACCACTGAAAAAGCAAAGCAAGAAAGGAAACGAACTGAACAAAACTTTGAATACCACTGAGAAAAAAAAAAAAAATAAATAAATAAATAAAAATAAATAAATAAATAAAAAAATCAACAAAATGTGAAATACCGTTGAAAAAAAAATAAATAAATAACCTCTGAATACTGCTTAAGAAAATAAAGATATAAAACTTTAAAAAATCCGTCCAAAAAGAACCATAAAAAAAAATAACATTAGATAAAAAAACAAACAAACAAACAAACAAACAAACACAGGTAAACCAGGAATAACTGTTACGTATATAGTCTCTCTGTTCTTTCCACCTCTTAGTTTGTTGTTCAGCGCTACAAGACGGAAAGTACAGATAAAGATGAAGACCAAACCTGTATTTGTGCTGACAAGATAAAGAGAAACTGGTAAAGATAAAAGATAGTCATTCAATTTCAAATCTTCCTCACACACACACACACACACACACACACACACACACACACACATACACACGCTATACACTCAAACATACAACCTTTTTTTCTTTTTTAGTGTATATACAAGGAGCTAATGGGATTCTACGTGTCATGTATGTATGTATGTATAGTGTTTTATTATCACGCTAGAGTCACTTACACACACACACACACACACACACACACACACACACACACACACACACACACACACACACACACACACACACAGACAAAGAAGTGTTTTATATGCATACAAAGTTATAAGAAGATGTAGTTCACTTTTTTTTTAAACACACACACACACACACACACACACACACACACACACACACACACACACACACACACACACACACACACACACACACACAGTTACGTAGCTTAAAAATGGTAACACTTTCTTTCAGTCTTGTGTTGCTAATCTTACTTACAACACAACACAGGGAGATGCACCAATATAACGAACACACATATGAAAGGGTCGATCTTGCATAAATAAATAAATAAATGAGATAACGATAACGAATTTCCCAAAATACGTGGGAATAAATTCTGCTTTTGTTTGATATGAAATGACGAGTGGAAAAAATAATAATAATAATAACAATAATAATAATGATGGTGAACGAAATGTTGTGAAATAAAATGATGGCAATACAATATTCTTTTTGTTATAGGAGATAATAATAATAATAATAATAATAATAATAATAATAATAATAATAATAATAATAATAATAATAATAATAATAACAATAAACGAAAAAACCGAACAAACACAAATAAAACAATATAAAACAGCTGGATTTTCAATTTTATGCATGCAGTAATAGATAAATGAATAAATGAATAAGTAAATGAATAAATAAATAAATAAACAACAAAATGAAATAAAAAAACAATTACTAACACGAGAAAAATAAACAAACAAATCAAAGTAAACAAGCAAATAAATAAATAAGCAGATATATGATTTTTGAAAGCTATAAAAACAAAAACAAAAAAATGAAATGAATAAAAAATATGAAAATATGAATAAAAGAAAGATAATATTCAACACTAAACACCATTATTAATAGATAGGGAGGCAGTGATAGCAGAGATGTGTGTGTGTGTGTGTGTGTGTGTGTGTGTGTGTGTGTGTGTGTGTGTGTGTGTGTGTGTGTGTGTGTGTGTGTGTGTGTGTGCGTGTACGTGCGTGCGCGTGTGTGAAGGTACAACAATGACAACGCGAGTGTACGACAGACATTTCCCCCGCCCACACTCCCGAAAAATAAAAAAAATAAAAAATATCGTACCCCATCCAGACATTATCGTACTTCACCCCAATCAGCATTCACCCAATCACTTGCAAACTTTATAAATGTACCTCTTATGATTCTTGCTCTGAAACGTGGAGGCACTGGAGAGAGAGAGAGAGAGAGAGAGAGAGAGAGAGAGAGAGAGAGAGAGAGAGAGAGAGAGAGAGAGAGAGAGAGAGAGAGAGAGAGAGAGAGAGAGAGAGAGAGAGAGAGAGAGAGAGAGAGAGAGAGAGAGAGAGAGAGATTAAACAAGGGTAATAAAGAACTGATAAACGTAAGGAATCAAATTAAAGATGTGATAAAGATACATTGATAAAACGAGAGACAGAAGAACAGAAGAACAGAATAAGCAAGATTGATAATACTGGTTTGACAAAGAGGATTGGAGGAGTAAAGAATTGAGAAAGTAACGTAATCTTGATAAATTATGAAATGCAAGAATGGAGGAAAGAAAAAAAAACAAAAAGATAAAACTGATAATACTAATTTGAAATGGAAGATTGAGAGAGAGAGAGAGAGAGAGAGAGAGAGAGAGAGAGAGAGAGAGAGAGAGAGAGAGAGAGAGAGAGAGAGAGAGAGAGAGAGAGAGAGAGAGAGAGAGAGAGAGAGAGAGAGAATACTAGTAAACTA
This sequence comes from Scylla paramamosain, assembly GCF_035594125.1. NCBI lineage: Eukaryota > Metazoa > Arthropoda > Malacostraca > Decapoda > Portunidae > Scylla > Scylla paramamosain. The sequence goes on from NW_026973666.1 coordinate 2,101,972, forward strand.
ACAAATAGACACAAAATAACAATCTTGATAAATGAAAGAGATGGGAGAAAGGAAGAAAGAAGAGACAGAATAATGATCACACACACACACACACACACACACACACACACACACACACACACACACACACACACACAGGAACAAACTGATAAGGAATGGAAGACTTAGAGATAACTTGATAATAGAAAACGTAGAAAGAAAACGGAGATGAACGAACAAATAACTGATGATGAAAGAGAAAATGAAAACAAAGAGAAAAGAAGAGAGGAGAAAAAAAAAACAGGAGTGACAATCTGAGCTTCTGAAATGAGGAAAGAAAGAAGGAAAGGAAGCAAAAAATTAAATAAAGAAGACGAGAGGTAGAGAGAAATGCTAACAAGACGTAGACAAATCAAATAAAAAGGAAAGAGAAGAGAAAATGGAATAAAATGAACATAATGAACTGAAAAATAAGAGAAGAGAGGAAATTATAAAAGAAAAATTGATCACTTTTTTTTCTTTTCTTTTTTTTAGTGTTTTCTTCTAATATGAGTTTATGAAATAAGATGAGAAGACAAAGATGCGTCACCACAACATCGCTTTCCAAATAAGTACATTCCTATCTTCCCCAATTCAATCATTAGACTTTCTTTTCTTTTTATTTATTAACTTATTCTTAATCGGATTTTTTTTTCTTATATTTATTTATTTATTCTTAATCAGATCATTTTCTTCCCCTTTTTATGAAAAACAAATTACTTATCTTATCTTTCTTCTTCTTTCGTATTTGTAATCATATAAAATCCTCAGTTTTTTTTTTTTATGAGATTAGATTTGTTATATTCTAAAAACTCGACAAAAGTATGAAAAAACAATAAAAATGCATAGAATATTGCAGACACGAGCTTCACCAGTAACAAAATGCAAAAAAAAAAAATAAATAAAAAAATAAAATAAAATAAAATAAAATAACTTCAACACTTCTATTCCTTGCGATCAAACACTTTTAAAAGCAACAAATCCCTTATGTTTTGGCACCTGATATTACTCCCTGAAGCATAACACCATTCAAAAAACACTAAATCCCTTATGTTTTGGCACCTGATCTTATTCCCTGAAGCATAACATTACTCAAAAACACCAAAACCCTTATATTTTGACACCAATCTCATTCAGTGACACACTCTCTTAAAACATCAAATCCTTCATATTTAACCACCATTCCTCTTCTCTATGTTCAAACACCCTTCAGAAGCATTAAATCCCTTATGTTTTGGCACTTATCTTATTCCCTGGCACACAACATCCCCCTAAATGCATCAAATCCTTTATATTTTATCAGTGATTCTCTTTTCCTTCATCGAGTACACTTTAAAACCATCAAACTCCTTACATTTTAACCCTGACCCTCTTCTGTGATCGAACACCCTTTAAAAGGAGTCCAATCCTTTATTTCTAATTACTAATCTTACTCCCTGTGTCATAACTCCCTTTATAAACATCTAATCCCTTTACTTTATCAACGATCTTATTCCTTTCAATCTAACACCCTTTAAAATCATCAAATCCTTTCTATTTTATCACTAATCCTCTTCCTTGTGATCCAACACCTTTTGAATTCATCCAATCCCTTATATTCAAGCAACAAACCTCTTCCCTAATATCAAACACCCTTTAAAAGTATCAAATCCCTTATATTTTACAGGTGATCCTCTTTCGTGCAATCTAACACTTTTTAAATTCCTCCAATCTCTCATATTTAACCAGTAATGCTCTTCCCTGATATCAAACACCCTTTCATAGCATCATATCCCTTATTCCAACAGTCTAAACACATCTAATCCTTATATTTAGCCAACAATCTTATTCCTTGCAACGTCACTCAATCCCTTGTTTCACCGATGATTCTGTACAACACGACACCATTTCAAACCACCCAACCCCACAACATCAAGTTTCAACACCCTTTAAACCCATCCAATCCCTTATATTTTATCAACGGTCTTATTTCTTGCAACCTTTAACATCATTCAATCCTTTATATTTCGTCACTATCACCCTTAAAATATAACACTCTTTAGAAGCATCCAATCTCTTAATCCCATAAATGTACACCCTTTTCCTTTCATCTCAAATTCTAACACCCTTTAAACGCATCTAATCCCTTACCCCACGATTGTACACCCTTTAAAACCATCCAATTCCTTATATACACCCTTTAAAAGCATCTAGTCCCTTAATTCAACCCCAAAGAAACGGAATTCAAACACAAAACGTTAACACAAACACGCCAAGACGCAGGCGGATGACCCAGGAAGCGAGTCTCAGGTCACGGGTCACAGGGGTCAGTGGTGAGTGGTGACCCTGGTGCAGCAAAGCCAGTGACGCAAGGAGAGTGACGGAGAGGAAGTGACGGAAGGAAAGGAGGCAAGGTGCAAACTGTGATAAGCAAAGAAAATGGTGTTCAGAATTCATATTTGACATATCACACACGCACGCACGCACACACGCATGGGTAAATTGTCACACACACACACACACACACACACACACACACACACACACACACACACACACAAACACGCGCAGCGGCCAAATTTCGCTGGAAAAATACGGTAAATTGATCGAAAAACTTGCTCGTCTGTGGGAGGATGGGGAGGGACGTGTGTGTGTGTGTGTGTGTGTGTGTGTGTGTGTGTGTGTGTGTGTGTGTGTGTGTGTGTGTGTGTGTGTGTGTGTGTGTGTGTGTGAGGGTTTGGTGGTGCGCGCCTGCGGACAGACTGACGCACACGGGTCAGCAGCGGGACAGTCTCTGAGGGCTGTGTTTGATTGGAGCTTTGGGGGGCGTGGATGGGGCGGGGGTCACGTCAACGAGGACCAAGAGGGGACAGGGGGACCTGCACCTTCCCCCGGGGCCGGCGCGGGTCGCGGGAGGTCCCCTGTTGGCAGTGTGCGGCGCGGCGCGGCGCGTCATGGGGCGGCGCGGCGGCGGCTGTGGCGGTGTGAGGGAGTGGGGAGGGGCGGGGGAGTAGCAGGAGGAGGGGGGAGTGTGCGGCTCTCCCCCTCCCCCCCGTGGCCCCGGGGCGTGGCGGCGCCACACCAGCACCGGTGTGTGTTGGTGCCGTGGTGCCGCGGCGCGGCGCGGCGCCCTGCAGCCCTGGCCTCTATGCCGCGCCCAGGCCTCGTGGCGGAATGAATCCGCCGCGCACCTCGGGAGGGGCCGGCGCCTCCCGGGGCGAGGTGTGGCACACGCACGCACGCACGCACCACGCACACACACGCCTGCAGTACAAAAGCACGCCTGCACAGGCCCGGGCGGGCGGGGCGGGGCGGGGTGCACTAGGTAGTGAGCAACGGGGCGCGGGCGAGGGCGGCGTGGGCGGCGCGGTGCCTGGCGGGCAGCAGGCGCGTGGTCCAGTAGTAGTAGGCGGCGCCGTAGAGGGCCAGCACCAGCACGCAGGCCGCCGCGAGCAGCCCTGCAAGTCAAAACTTCATCTCGTACTCCTTCTGGGGCAGCAGCAGGCCGTCCCCGGTGGGCAGGTCAGGCGGCGCGTACGTCTCCGGCGACTTGAGCTTGGTGAGGAACTTGGAGTCTCCTGAGATGATCAGGTTGATCTCCTCCTCGTGCGTCAGCGTGCGCCGCAGCCCGCCGCCCACGCCGCCGCCTACCGCGGGACCCACGCTCAGGCTCAGGCCCATGCCCATGCCCGCACCCACGCCCATGCCCGCACCCACGCCTGCCTCCACGTCCTTCACCTCACAGGTGTTGTCGCGCGCGAACTGCGCGTACTGGCGTTCCAGCCGCCACTGGTTCTGGTTCCTGACGGGGCTGGGCGAGCGGTCGCGCGTCTGCTGCAGCGGCAGCGAGGACACCTTGTGAATGGAGGACAGGTGCTTGTTGTGCTTGGGCGTGGAGGGACGCTCCAACGAGCGCGAGGTGAAGAGGTGGTCGCCGTGGCGGTGGCCACGGGAGCGCTCCCAGGCGGGGGCAGGCTCCGCTTTCTTGGGCATGTAGGACAGGCACATCTCAGTGTGGCTGGGCGACACGTGGGTCTTCTTGGAGAGCAGCTCATACATGTTGGAGGTGCCCAGCGACAGCAGGCTGGTGTCCCGCTGCACCAGAGAGATGTCGTCCCGCGCTGACTGTGTCATCTCGTACGCCTTCTCAGGCTTGAGCGCGCCGCTCGACTTGGAGCGGCTATGTGACGTGAACACCTTGCGCGGCGCGGGGCCCTCGCCCCCCCAGCCGCCGCCGCCTTGCCGGGGCCCGAGGCCAGCGCCCTGCAGGCCGCGGCCTTGGTGGAGGCCACCTGCAGGGCCTTGGAGGCGTCGCGCGGGGACATGGACAGAGACTTGACCAGCTGGGGCTTGACGGTGCAGGGGGAAGCGCCCCTGGAGGGGGGCGGAGGCCAGCTTGTCGTGCAGGTAGTCCACGGTGAGGGTGGAGGTCAGCTCCAGCTCGTCCAGGCTGTGGGAGGAATTCATGAGGGGCGCCTCGGCGGCCGCCTTGCTCTTCTCGCGGGCGGGGAGCGCCGCGCCCTCGCTCGCAAACTTGGAGGACGCGGCGCGCACCTTGTCCAGCGCATCTGCCTCCGCCGCCTTGCCGCGCCGCTCCTTGCCCTCCTGACCTACCTCCTTGTGGGGCCGCGCGCCCACGGGCACGGCCACGCCGGGGTAGGACTTTACCGTCGGGGCGTGCGTGGGGGCGGGCGCGGGGGCGTGCGCGGGGCCGTCGTCCACGGAGTCGCCGGGCGAGGTGTCGTCCAGGTCGCTGAAGAGGGAGCTCTTCCTGATGGGGTGGTGGCGCGAGGCCAGCAGCAGGCCGCGCGCCCGCGCCTGACCCCCCTGCCCCCCTGCCCCAGGGTGAAGCTGGGGGGCGGCAGCAGCACGTCTGTGTCCAGGTTAGGGGACGGGGTAAGCATGAACGGGGAATAGAAATACTTACTGCTGGAGAGTCCCAGAAGAAAGCATGCGCAAAGGAGAACACTGGTGAATACATGTGTGCCTCGAGGGTGTGTGTGTGTGTGTGTGTGTGTGTGTGTGTGTGTGTGTGTGTGTGTGTGTGTGTGTGTGTGTGTGTGTGTGTGTGTGTGGCGCCGCTGGGGCACGCTGCTCAACATACATGAATAAATCTATTAAGTACAAACAACAATATTACCCAGGCAAGGATTGAGTGAGCCGGGAGGCGGCAGTGTTAGGTCTGCTGTGTCCACTACTCTATAATACTACTTATGGCAAAGCTTGGGCCGTCACACAAATCGGTTTGGTGGCGGTGGTGGTGGTACTGGTACTGGTATTACTACTACTACTAGTAGTAGTAGTAGTAGTAATAGTAGTAACGGGAACAACAGCAATAATAGCAGCAGTAATAGTAACACCAATAATAGAGGCAGAGGCAGAAGCAGAAGCAGCAGCAGCAGCAGCAGCAGCAGTAGTAGTAGTAGTAGTAGTAGTAGTAGTAGTAGTAGTAGTAGTTAGTCTCTCTCTCTCTCTCTCTCTCTCTCTCTCTCTCTCTCTCTCTCTCTCTCTCTCTCTCTCTCTTAAAACAATCAAGGAAAACAAGACATTTGCAAAACACACCTTTTTATTTCACGGCAAATAATAATAATAATAATAATAATAATAATAATAATAATAATAATAATAATAATAATAATAATAATAAGCTTCATAACAGAGACTGAAGACTTAATGATAAACTAATAATATTTCTACGTGAATATTAATGAAAGTTTTAATCAGAGTACTTCACTTCAGTAAATCTTGTTAATCTATTGATGTACAAACTCAAGTCATAATATTTACTAACACGCAAACACACGCACACAAATTAAATGAATAAATAAATTACAAAGCAGAACCGTAAATGGAAATAAATAAACTAACAAATAAATAAATAAAAAAATATATATACAGCATTCTAACTTGAGCTAAAAATAAATAAATAAATAAATAAAACAATAATAAAAAACAAAAACAAAACTCAACCTCTGCAAGTGAACAAAACGGAAAAAAAATTAATCATTATCTGTCATTAGTTTTCCTTGCATGTTCACTCACCCCTATTAACCTCTCCCCAACTACAGAAAACCGAAGTCAAGGCCAGCCAGTTAGAACAAGCCACCGTTGCTCCTCCACCCTCCATTGGCATGTTCGAAAGGGGAGAGGGGGAAGAATGGGGGAGGTTGTTCGAACGAGCGCTTATAACTGACTGGCTTTGACTTCGGTTTCAAAATAGGGACGAGGATTAATAGGCGTGGGTGTACATTCTAATCTCTCTCTCTCTCTCTCTCTCTCTCTCTCTCTCTCTCTCTCTCTCTCTCTCTCTCTCGTCATACAAAATATTGAAATAATACTCAAGGAAAAAAAATGAAAATATGATAATCTATATGGAAAAGAAAGTATAAATATTTTTTTAATGTGAATAAATTATGCTTTTTTCAATTTTTCTTTATAGTTTTTTTTTGGGTCATATTCTCTCTCTCTCTCTCTCTCTCTCTCTCTCTCTCTCTCTCTCTCTCTCTCTCTCTCTCTCTCACACACACACACACACACACACACACACACACACACAAGAAAAAAGATATGTAGAAACGAGAGAGAGAGAGAGAGAGAGAGAGAGAGAGAGAGAGAGAGAGAGAGAGAGAGAGAGAGAGAGAGAGAGAGAGAGAGAGAGAGAGAGAGAGAGAGACAAAAAAAAGAAACAAACAAACAAAAAATAGCGAAAAAAATGGAAAATAAACAAAAAAAAACAGGAAAAAAAATAAAAAAAACGGATGAAATAAAACAAGACAAAAAAAAAGGAAGAGAAAAAAACGAGTAAGAAGAAGAAGAAGAAAAGATAAAAACTTTAATAAACCACCACCATCACCACCACTAACACCACTATCATCACTACACCCTCACCACCACCACCATCACCACCATGACAGCCTCAGCCCCATGACTCACTTGTTGTGCGTGTCAAATAGGGCGTTCTTGTAGATGTAGTCAATGACGGAATCCTGCACCAAGTATTTCACGCTGTCGCCGCGCCGCAGGGCCCTCCGCACCTTGGTGGAGCTGATTTCATTGGTAATCCACTCCGTCACAATGTGGATGTTGCGCTGCGTGGAAGAAGAGCAGGTGGAGTGAGTGGGGAAGAGGCGGAGGGCGGGGGACGGAGTGCGTGTGTGTGTGTGTGTGGGAAGGGGGGTTGTAGTTGTAGTAGTAGTAGTAGTAGTAGAACAAGAACAAGGAAAACAAATAGTAGTAGTAGTAGTAGTAGTAGTAGTAGTAGTAGTACACAAGGGTTGGTGCATGAAGCCATCAGGCCTACACGTGGCAGTCCCTGTACAAAACACACCTGTCTGTTTCCACCTGTCATCCCCACCCATACACACGTCCAGTCTTTTCTCAGAGCTCCCTAATGACTCACCACTAACAGCCTGGTTACTGGGTCTGTTCCATTCACCCACCACTGTTTGAGAACCAATTCTTTCCTGTCTCTTAAGTCTAACTTTATCAAGCTTGAACCAATTATATCTTGTTCTGTCCTGACTACTGACCCAGAGAATTTTGCTGACGTCACCCTCGTTGTGTCCCCTGTACCACTTCAACATCAGAAGCCTCTCTTACGGCCCATTTCACAGTCGCTTCCTGTTGTGATCGCTACCAATGAGTGGTGATGTCCACTACCAACAACCAATCCGATTTCACAGACGTTTTTCGCGGCGTTGTTTGTTTTTGGTCCTTGCCAGAAATTTGAACCTTTGGTGACGCTGGCTTGGGAGGTGCTGGGCCTCCCCGATGGAGCTTACCATTGCATTTATTTCTTGCAAATGTTACAAGTTCTTATCCTCTTGCACTTGTATTACTTCTTAAATCGTATATTAAAATTAATTAACAATACAATATTTTGTATGCTATAATAGTAATATTATAAAATTTTAAGAATTTGTATGGCGGCGTGAACTCACCACCAACTCATGGAAACTTCACTACCTGTCACCCATATTTCATCTGCTACGCCTCCTTGGTTAAAAACTGTAATATTCCTCACATACGCATAGGCTGTATGGATGGAATTTGTCACCTAAGAGAAATATTTGATAATATTGAAATAACATTACCATTTCCATCAGAGGGCTGTGCTTGCTTCCTTTAGGCTGGGTTTTGATTAATTATGTTCATTAATTTAATTTCAATGGGTAGATCATGACTGAAAAAAAAGCACTATATTTTTGCAGAGAAATAAATCATCAGTCTCAAAATTAGCAGGCTAGGGCTATTTCCATCAAACACAAAATATTTCAATCTAACAATGCATGTGTGCAGCACTGAGGAAGAGAGAAATAGATTATCTATTGTGTGCCTGGTTGGCAAACGCAGAGTTTGCCAAATGTTAGACAAATATTCAAAGGGAAGAATTTAATTCACAAAATGTAACCATGTTAGCAGTGGATGGATCAGCTGTGTTGAGGGCGCCAGTGGTGCATTTCCATTTTCCATTCTCTCTCTCTTTTAGTGCTGGTGTGGTCAGTTCTTTTGTGATGCATTGACTCATTTTGTCTAATAAGGGGGCTCCGGCATACCAACATTACCAAATCAGAGCTATTTGTTTAGTCACGATCGTTACCAGGTTGGGGATCACTGAAACCACGAAAATGACTGTGAAATCGGATCAAGGTGTTGATAATGCTTGTCACTAGGTTGGTAAGGCTCTTGCTTGGGAATGTTACCAAGTGACTGTGAAATTGGCCCTCAGTCACCCCTTGTTATGTCCAATGTACCACTTGACAATCCCCACCAGATCTCCTTATATATAACTTAACACACCCTAACCTAACCCAACCCAACACACACACACACACACACACACACACACACACACACACACACACACACTCACCTGGTGCCTCGTCAGGACATCACTCTCATAAATGAACTTGTATGGGTTGCTTCCCTCTCTTGTGATGACCACCAGGCCGAACTTGCCCACCAGCGCCTCGATCTGGGAGGGAGACAGAGGAGCTGAGAACACCCCAAAGAACACCCAGAACACAAGACCATAAGGGTTGGTGCAGGGAGCCATCAGACCTACATCAACACCCTAAAATTTGAAACACCCTTAAAACACTAAAAAAACACCCAAAAACACCCAAAAACATCCCAAAAACACCCCAAAAAAATAAATAAATAACCTACAATACAAAAACAACAAAAACGCCAAAAAAAACACCTCAAAAACACCCTTCAAACAAATAAAAACACTTGAAACACACTTAAACCCATAAAAAGCCCCCGTTTACAACCCCATTAAGGCACCACAAACACCTTGCAACATCACCAAACACACTCACATCCTCATCCTTCCACAGACCGGGCCGAGCGAAGGACTCGAGGAGGTCAGCGCCACACAGCAGCTTGATGGTCACAGCGTCAGTGGAGCCAGAGAGGTGGGTGAGCCAGGCTGTGCTTCCATCCACCCTCTGTCTCTTCACTGTTGGGTCTACGTTTCCATTCACCATCGAGTCTATCAGCTCCTGTGGGTGGGAGGGGCGCCGAGGGGCGTGGATGGGGTGTTGGATGGGTGGTGAAGGGTGTTGGTGATGGGTCGCATGGGCAGAAGGTGGATATCAGTGAAAATTTGATAGGGAATTGAGATAGAAGTGGAAGTTTGATGGGAAATAGAATATGGTGAGAATCTGAGAAATGGGAAGAAAAAAGTGGGAGTTTGAGAGAAATGGGAAGAAAAGAGTACGAATTTGAGAGAAATGGGAAGAAAAAGGTGGGAATTTGACAGAAAAACAGAAAAATGAGTGGAAATTTGACAGAAAAAAGGGAAATTTGACAGAAAAATAAAAAAAGAAGTGGAAATTTGACAAAAAAGAAAAAAAAGTGAAAATTTGACAGGAAAAAAAAACAAGTAAAAATTTGACAAAAAAAAAAAAAAGAAATTTGACAGAAAAATAAAAGTGGAAATTTGACAGAAAAAAAAAAAAAATAGGTGGAAATACGACCAAAAGAAGAAATATGTGGAAAAAGATGAAAAACAAACAGGAACAGACAGACAAATGTAGACAGAAACAGAAGGAAGAGGATGAGATATAAGAAAAAAAGAAAACCAGGAAGAAAACGATGAAAACAAAGAAAATGGGTAGAATTTTGACAGAAACAAAGAGAGATAGATGGAAAAGTTGACAGAGAGGAGAGAAAATTGAAAAATAGTGGAGAAATAAATTGAATACTGACAAAAAAAAGGAAAAATAAATAAGAACAGACAGAAATAGAAAGAAACAGATGAGAAATGGAAAGAAAATGTGACAAATCAATAAAAAAGATAAACAGAAGAAAAAGACAGAGAAAAGGGAGATTGAGAGAAAGATTGAGAGAAAAGAAACAAATGAAAACCAAATAAGGATAAAATAAAGAATGGATATGAGAGAGAGAGAGAGAGAGAGAGAGAGAGAGAGAGAGAGAGAGAGAGAGAGAGAGAGAGAGAGAGAGAGAGAGAGAGAGAGAGAGAGAGAGAGAGAGAGAGAGAGAGAGAGAAATAAAAAAATAGAGCAGAAATAGCAGACATATAGAAATAAACAAAGAAATGAGAGAGAGAGAGAGAGAGAGAGAGAGAGAGAGAGAGAGAGAGAGAGAGAGAGAGAGAGAGAGAGAGAGAGAGAGAGAGAGAGAGAGCATCAAAAAAGAAATAGAGACATAAGAAGGATTAATTGTTTCATTATTTACAGTGTATGAGAGAGAGAGAGAGAGAGAGAGAGAGAGAGAGAGAGAGAGAGAGAGAGAGAGAGAGAGAGAGAGAGAGAGAGAGAGAGAGAGAGAGAGAATATACAATTACAAGCAACAATACTAAAATGCTAGAGAGAGAGAGAGAGAGAGAGAGAGAGAGAGAGAGAGAGAGAGAGAGAGAGAGAGAGAGAGAGAGAGAGAGAGAGAGAGAGAGAGAGAGAGAGAGAGAGAGAGAGAGAGAGAGAGAGAGAGAGAGAGAGAGAGAGCGCAACACACCAAGTAAGCCTCAAAACACACACACAGCAATACACTGACACACAAACACCAGAATGTAAACAATCGCTTTTGTAAACACAATAAAAAAAACTTGAGAATCGGAAATAACGTTCTTTTTAATCTATTTATTTATTTATTTATTTTGACACTCAGATAAGACCTTGAAAAATTACTTAGCACTGTATTCCTTCATTACTAAGCATTTTCTGTTAGGTTAGGTTAGGTTAAGTTAAGTTAGTTTTACAATATCTGTTAAACGCTAAAATATTATGCATAAAAAACTTGCGGGTCTGGCGATGTTGTTGTTATTATTGTTTGTCATGAAGTGTTTGGTGTGTTTGTTTGTTTGTTATTAGTCAAACTCAAAATTAATATGTTAGAGAAATGTTTGTATTTTTAATTTTATTTTTCATTTTTCTTTTTCATTTAGGTCAAGAATTTTTGTTTTTCTTTTGTGTTTGTTATTGTTTGCATTTTGTTTATTAGTTGCTCATAATTGATGTACTGAATAAAATATGCATAATTGCTTTTCAGTTTGGTATTGTACAAGTCAATAAATTTGTTTTTTTTTCTTTTTTTATTTGTTGTTGTTTACATATTATTTATCACTCAAACTTGTATTTTATTTAACAGATGAATGTATAAATTTTACTTCAAACTTGTATTTTATTTAACAAATGAATGTATAAATTTTACTTCAAACTTGTATTTTATTTAACAGATGAATGTATAAATTTTACTTCAAACTTGTATTTTATTTAACAGATGAATGTATAAATTTTACTTCAAACTTGTATTTTATTTAACAGATGAATGTATAAATTTTACTTCAAACTTGTATTTTATTTAACAGATGAATGTATAAATTTTACTTCAAACTTGTATTTTATTTAACAGATGAAGGTATAAATTTTAACTAGTGATTCTAATCCTACAGTTAAAATATTCTGCATACTGATATGTATACAAAATTATTAGTTACATATATATGATTTTTAGTTAGTGAGATGATGCTGTAGTCTTCAAGAATTACGTATATCGCTGTTCAAATTTATGTATCTATTTATTTTTTTTAGTTAGTGACATGACGGTAACTATTTAAATATTTATGTGTAAGTGTTCAAGTCTGTATATTAATGTGATATATAGATTTTTTTCAGCCAATAGTGCAAAATTTTGTCATCTATAGAATTACTTGTATTTGTTTTTTGTCTTTTTTTCCAGTTATATTTTGTCATTTATAGAGTTTTTTGTTTTATTTTTTTTTCAGCCAGTGGTTCAGAATCATGTCATCTATAGAACTACTTATATTTATGCTTTTTTTCAGTGATATTTCATCATTTATAGAATTTTTTGTATTTTTTTTTTTTCAGCCAATAGTACAGAATCGTGTCATCTATAGAATTTATCTGCATTACCATTCCTTTTTTTTCAGCCAATAGTACAGAATCGCATCATCTATAGAATTATCTGCATTATTATTCCTTTTCTTCAGCCAATAGTACAGAATCGTGTCATCTATAACAGCCTACAAAACTTTCTCTTTACATACAAATTAATAATATTCGTCTTAAATATTGCTTGTGTGTGTGTCTTGAGCGGGAAAATTAATGCTGGTTTATTTACATGTGAGAATATTAAGAGTTGTGGGGAGATTAAGTGCTGGAGTCATTGATTAGTGGTGAAAGATGAAGAGAATATTGAGATAAGACCGAGAATATTGCAGTAAGTGGGGACTTTTGGGGTATTAAGTTTGGTAGATTAGGAAAGTATTTGATTGTGAAAAGTTGTGATGGTTTTACAGAATATTAGTTCATAAAGATGGGGAAAATAAGTTGAAAATATTAAATGATGGGAAAATTTTATAAAAGGGGAAATTTTGGGGGTTATTAAATTTGGTAGGTTAGGAAAGTATTTGATTGTGAAAAGTTGTGATGGTTTTAAAGAATATTAGTTTATAAAGATTAGGAAAATAAGATGAAAATATTAAATGATGGGAAAATTTTATAAAAGGGGAAATTTTGGGGGTAATAAATTTGGTAGGTTAGGAAAGCATTTGATTGTGAAAAGTTGTGATGGTTTTAAAGAATATTAGTTTATAAAGATTAGGAAAATAAGATGAAAATATTAAATGATGGGAAAATTTTATAAAAGGGGAAATTTTGGGGGTATTAAATTTGGCAGGTTAGGAAAGCATTTGATTGTGAAAAGTTGTGATGGTTTTAAAGAATATTAGTTCATAAAGATGGGGAAAATAAGTTGAAAATATTAAATGATTGGAAAATGTTATAAAAGGGGAAATGAATGGAAAATATTATAAAAGGGGGAAGTTTTGAGATATTAAGTTCAGAATGTTAGGAAAACATTAATAATGAAAAAAAATTAAGGTGTAACGATTCAAAAAAATAATATTGGGATTTACAAGGAGATTAAAAATATTAGATTAAGAAAAAAATATATAAGGATTTTAAAAAATAACATTACGATTTACAAGATTAGAAAAAAATATTAGATTATAAAAATTATGATAGATTAGGTACCAAAGAATAATATTAGGTTTTACAAAGATGAGATGATGAAAAAAAAAAGAAAATATTAATAAGACTGCAAAATATTATAAAAGGGAAACATTTTTGGGATATTAAGTTAGGGCAGCTACAAAAATATTAGGTTTGCAAAGATTTAGATGTTGAAATTATTGATTAGTAAAGGAAAATGAAGAGAATATTGAGTTGAGATTGGAAAAGACTGCAGTAAGGGAAAACTGTGAGAAGTCTAGGTTAGAAAATATTAAATCATGAAAAAGAAAGTTATAAAGAAAATAGAAGTTGAGAAAATATTAGATTATGAAAAAAAATTGAGGACATTTGCATATGAAAAATAAAGAAAAGGAATAAAAATCATGATAAGTTACTGGATTTGAAAATGTTAATGAGGAAAATACAAAAGAAAAAAAATAAATAAAAAAAATACAATATACATTAGAAAATTTGAAAATACTAAATTAGAAAAAAATAAATAAATAAAAGCTTGAAAGAAAGTGGAAAAGTGAATTATGTACAAAAATATATATAAATGAATGGCAACTTGTGTATACATAGAGTGTAGGACTGGCCATATCATACAAGTAAGTCCTTATATACATATTTACAATGGGAGATGTATTAGGTTAGTTAATATATGTATAGTGAAAAAAAATATATATTAGTAAAATTATTATTAGTTAAGGTGGTGGTGGTAGTGGTGATGGTGGTGATGGTGGTAACAACAACAGTACAACAATGACAACAATAATAATGCTAATAATAATACTAATAATAATAATGATAGGAGTAAAATGATGATGATGACAATGATGATGATGACAATGATGATGATGATGGCAACACTTAACTACTATTACAACATTTAAATATATATACACACAACACAACACAACACCTTACTTACTTACTTACTGAGAGAGAGAGAGAGAGAGAGAGAGAGAGAGAGAGAGAGAGAGAGAGAGAGAGAGAGAGAGAGAGAGAGAGAGAGAGAGAGAGAGAGAGAGAGAGAGAGAGAGAATGAAAAACACTGAAAAAACACACACTCAGAAGCTCTCTCTCTCTCTCTCTCTCTCTCTCTCTCTCTCTCTCTCTCTCTCTCTCTCTCTCTCTCTCTTTCACACACACACACACACACACACACACACACACACACACACACACACACACACACACCAAACAACACCAAAACAAATACCAAAACACCAAAACAACACCAATAAACAAACAAACATGCAATTATTTTAGCAACAATGGGATGGAGAGGTGATGGGGAGTTGGGGGCCAGAGTAAGCGAGGGGGGAGGGTACAGGGAAGGGGGATAGTACCGTACCCTTCCTCGACGCGTAGGGTGCCTTGTTAGGGCCTTTAGGGTACCCTCAATCAGGCTCTGTTAGGTTAGGTTAGGTTAGGGTGAAGGTAAAGGTGAAGGGGGAGGGAGAGAAAGGGAGGTATAGTTTCTCCCTCTTGAGCTCTCTCTGTCATTGTTTCTCTCTCTCTCTCTCTCTCTCTCTCTCTCTCTCTCTCTCTCTCTCTCTCTCTCTCTCTCTCTCTCTCTCTTTTTGTCTTTCTCTTTTTCTCTCTTCTTTCTTTCTCTCTCACTTTTTATTTGTTTTATCTCCTATTCACTTTCATTTCTTTCCTTGTTCTTTCTTTTTTTGCTCTCTCTCTCTCTCTCTCTCTCTCTCTCTCTCTCTCTCTCTCTCTCTCTCTCTCTCTCTCTCTCTCTCTCTCTCTCTCTCTCTCTCTCTCTCTCTCTCATACATACATGCATGCATACTATTAAATTAAATATCAAGTTGTCACACACACACACACACACACACACACACACACACACACACACACACACACACACACACACACACACACACACACAAAGAAAATAAAAAACACCAAAAATAAATAAATGAAACAAAAACACAAATTAACACATAAAACACATTTCTTTAATTATTTTAACCCAAAGAAAACACCAAAAAAATAAACAAATAAACAAAAAAAAACAC
>NW_026973666.1:2122500-2135000 GCF_035594125.1 Scylla paramamosain
CATCCTCTCCTTCTATCTCCTCCTCCTCCTGCTCCTCCTCTCATTACTCAATCCTATCCCTTCCTCTCTTCCTATCTCCTCCTCTCTTCACCACAGTTTCAGTTCCCCAGCTTCACTTTTCCACACACTGCTGCTGGCCACTCATCCACACAGAGGCAGCAATGAGGCAGCCTAGCCGTGCTCATCTCTTGATTCCTCTAGTTAACTGATAAATGAAGTGTTTGTAACTGTGTACGTGCTGTTTTTGTCACTTCAAAGAGGCTTGGGAGATGCAGGGGTGTTCTTAAGGGGCCGGATAAGTGTACATGCCTCAATTGGTAGTGTGTGTGTTTGTGTGTTGGTGTGCAGCAAAGAA
The DNA here is from genome assembly GCF_035594125.1 of Scylla paramamosain. NCBI lineage: Eukaryota > Metazoa > Arthropoda > Malacostraca > Decapoda > Portunidae > Scylla > Scylla paramamosain. The sequence continues at coordinate 2,122,856 of NW_026973666.1, forward strand.
TGGCGGATGTTCTATTGTGTCTCTCTTTTTCAGCCAATGAGAGCCGTTCTTTTATTTACTTCCAGCCAACACGTCAATTATTTTCAGCCAATCAACCAATGAAAGCCGTCCTTCCATTTACTTCCAGCCAACACATCAATTATTTTCAGCCATTCAGCAGGTGTATGTGGTGGCGTGGAAGTCAGCCGGCCACTCACAAGGCTGCCTGTCGTCACAGTGGCAGGCAAGTGCAGGGAACATGGATTTAAGTACCAAGATTTTGTTGTGCAGGTCCAGAAGCAGGACAATGTGTGTGTGTGTGTGTGTGTGTGTGTGTGTGTGTGTGTGTGTGTGTGTGTGTGTGTGTGTGTGTGTGTGTGTGTGTGTGTGTGTGTGTGTGCATTTCCGGAGACAGCACTTGCCAAAACAGAGTGGTGGATACTTGGCACCACCACCCTGGGAAGTGAGGACACCTGCCACGCACACCCTGCACCCTTCACTTCCTGCCGAGGTATAAGGTTAGGTCAGGCTAGGTCAGGTTGGTGGCCCTAACCCCAGGTGCCAGCATTGTGTATCCACAGCGGTGACTGAAACCAATCACTGTGGCTGTGTTTGGAGTGGGAGGGTTTTCATGATGTCAGGACAGTCTGCACCTCACCCTCCCCTTCACTGACCCCCTCCCACCCCAGGCCTGCAGGCACACCCAGGGCACGGGACCCACTCCTCACCTGGCCGCAGCACAGGCAGGGTGTCCCACGGGCTGTCACACACAGAATATCAGTAAATATTGTGTCTATAAGAAGAAGAAAGCCTCAACAGCATCAGTGTGTTGTCACATGAGAAGTACTGACACAAGAAGTAACACATAACACACACTTCACTGACTCAAGACTTGCCTCACCACTGAATAAAGTGCCTGAAATTGTTGTATAAGTTTACAATAAAATATTTTTGTGTCAAAACCCCTGATTGTATACACACAGCTCAGCTCACAGGCTGCACAGCCCCCAAGACACGTGTCAGGCCTCTGTGCACCCCACCCACCTTCCACACACCTCCCAGGTTGGCTGGGCAAGTCCCGGGTGATGCACGTCTGCAGGGTGTAACACTCCACGTGCTAGAAACTTCCAGCGTCTAAATGTCACGGAAATGACGAGAAGTGAGCGGCAACGCTCACTGGTGGTGTGTTTGTAATCAATGCACACAACTGTCACCAAAAAAGAAACAGAAATACAGATTTGCTCGGCACTGGAGAAAGTCTGGTGAGAAATGCTTGGCACTCGCTGGATTAAGGGGTGTCCGGGGACAAAGCCCCCATGTCAGGTTAGCTTCAATTAGCATCTTTAAGGGGATCCATGGGGACAAAGCCCCCAGTTAGGTTGAGTCAGTGTCCTTCAGGGGGTCCAGGGGAGTCACACAAGGTTAGAAGGTTTGACATTTTCCCAATTTGAAAATATGGCGTCTCATGCTTGGACTTATGAATTCAGCATAACAATACTTCCCCCCAACATCCCGCCCCTGCCACGCCCCACACTGGGCGTGAGGCCTGGCGGGGGCAGAGAAGAGGAGACACACGACAGGATGTGTTGTGTGGAACTGAAATTGTACTGAACGTAGAAAGATTTGTTATTGTTAAATAAGGCGAGGTGGTCTGCTGCGGCAGTGAGGCGGCTGCTGTGTGAGTGTTGACGCCACTGTTGTACAGGTGCAGCCATCTCACGACTGCAGAGACCACTGAAACCGCTGAAGTGGTCGCCTCACACCTAACACAGCGCTGTGTGTCTTTACCACAGCAAACTGTTCACTCCTCAGATATTAATGTTCATTAAATTTACTGTTAAGGTTGGTTAGGTTAGGTTAGGTTTAGTTAATGCTTTTTTGATGAATTTCTGCTTGAGTGTATGTGTGTGTGTGTGTGTGTGTGTGTGTGTGTGTGTGTGTGTGTGTGTGTGTGTGTGTGTGTGTGTTGGGGGGAGTATAAAAAAACCCTTGATTTGCGGCATAAACAGTTACTACGTTCATTCCCAGCACAACAAAATCTACCAGAAAATGTCATTTCATTTGAAAATGTTACACGGCTGCACTTGTAGAAATTTACTATATTGACTAGTCGTGACACACACACACACACACACACACACACACACACACACACACACACACACACACACACACACACACACCTCCCCTAGACTTTCAATAAACAGACAAACACACCAGAACACACCACAGGCACAACCTAACATTTTTTTTCCCGCAGTAAACACACACACACACACACACACACACACACACACACACACACACACACACACACACACACACACACACACAAACAAACAAACACCAACAAACAAACACACATCAGAGTAACTCACCCACCAAAGAAACAAACACACAAACACACACACACACACACACACACACACACACACACACACACACACACACACAAAATCAGCCGATACCAAAACACACACACACACACACACACCTCTCCCTCTCTCCACCCCATAACATCTCATACCCCAACACACACACACACACACACACACACACACACACAAAATCAGCCGATACCAAAACACACACACACACACACACACACACACACACACACACACACCTCTCCCTCTCTCTCTCTTACCAAACATCCTGAGGTGCATATTAGTGGGGGGGTTGAAGGAGCCGCAGGCCAGCAGGACCACTCTCTGCGACCCCGTCATGTCTGGGGTCACGGGGTCAGCGGGTCACGGGGCGGGGCGGGGCAGGAGCGGGGAGGGGCGGGGCGGGGAGGTCACTTCGGGGTCAGGTCGCTGGTGGAGGTCATCTGGGAGTCTTGACCAGCTCGGGGGCGTGACCTGACCACCTCCTGACGGCCTCGCGTGACCCAGCTTCCCTGAGTGACCTGCGGTAACCTGGCAGGGAATGTGACGTCACCAGCCGCCTCTCTCTCTCTCTCTCTCTCCCTCTCCCTCTCTCACTCTCTCTCTCTCTCTCTCCCCCTCTCCTCTCGTCAGCCCCACACCTGCCCACACCTGAGACCCAGCACCCGTTTTGTCATTAGTCGCCTGTGCTAATTAATTTGTAAGGGTTTTGGTGTTTATTTAATGTATTTTTGTCCTGTAGCAGACGAAAGGGAGGCTTATTTTACCTTTATATTCATCTCTACCCTCTCTCTTCTCCTTCTTCTTATTATTTCCCTTCATTTTGGGGTGTTTCTAATTTATTCAACGTGTTTTTTCTGGTGTTTTCATGTTTATTAGTGCAAGCTTTTAATTCTAGCAGACGAAATTTAGACCAATATTATCTTTACATCAATCTCTCCTGTCTCTCTCCTGACCTATTTCATAATTTTCTTTTACTTTCCTTCTATTTCAATCAATTATCTTGGTTTTCTTTTGTTTTTAGTTTATTAATGCAAGTTCTTGATTCTAGCAGACAAAATGTAGACAATACCATTTTTATATTCATCTCTCTTCTCCATTTTTCACTTTAATTTCACGTTTTATTTTATTTTCATCTGTTTTATATTTATTAATGATGTTTTTTTCAGATGTTTTCAGTTTATCAATGCAAGTTTTTTTTTTTTTTTATTGTAGCAGACGAAATAAGACCAATGCTATCTTTATATTCATCTCTCAGTACTTTCTCTCGGTCTTTATTTCTTTCCCCTTACTATTATTCTTTTTTCTAATTCAGTCTAATTGATTGCAGTGTTTTCCATGTAATATCTGGTTATTTAAGGGTAAACTATGTTCTAGCAGACGAAATAATATTATCTTAATGGTCCTTTTCTCTCTCTCTCTCTCTCTCTCTCTCTCTCTCTCTCTCTCTCTCTCTCTCTCTCTCTCTCTCCGTCTGTTCTTTTTCTTTATGAATTACTGTTGCATGTTTTAGAGTGTTTTCAATATATTTCATACCATCAGAACAAATATAGCATTAATTCCCTTTTTTAATTTAACTAATTTTAAAATGACAACGCAGCGTATTATTTTTTTTTCTTATCTATCTACTATCTATTTATCTATTTATTTATCTATTTATTAATTTATTTAGGATTGGTTAAAAAAAAAAGCTGCTATAATTAGGAAAACCGTCTTTATCATGGGGTGTCTAATTAACTTTATAGATTATGCAAACAATGTCCAATATTTGTCTAGTTTGGTCTCTATTACGCTGCCTGATTATTGCTTTGCCTCCAGCAGTCTTTGTGAAGGTCTTAATAATGCACTTTGGAAGTTACTGGGATCATCAAGGTGTTTTTCAAGATTGTACGGTTTAACAGGCTGTACTGGAAGTTACTGGGGTTTTCAAGGTGTTTTTCAAGATTGTACGGTTTAACAGGCTATAGTGGAAGTTACTGGGGTTTTCAAGGTGTTTTTCAAGATTGTACGGTTTAAGAGGCTATAGTGGAAGTTACTGGGATCTTCAAGAGTGTTTGTACGGTTCTGTTGGAAGATATTCAGATTTAACAGGCTATGGTGGAAGTTACTGGGGTTTTCAAAGGTGTTTTCATGATTCCAGTGATAATTTAATATTTCTTCATAATTAACGGGAAGAAAAAAATGCTAACCTTACTAATGATCTCTGTGGCCTTTAAAAACAGTCCTAGAGAGAGAGAGAGAGAGAGAGAGAGAGAGAGAGAGAGAGAGAGAGAGAGAGAGAGAGAGAGAGAGAGAGAGAGAGAGCGCAAGACATTTCAAAACACAAGCCAACGTATTTTTCTCCTGTTATTCAAAGTTACGTCATTGTAAAGCATTACTTCATTATGTTTTGGTGTTTCTTTTGCCTGCTAATTGGTGTGTGTGGTAATATTTTTGCTAGGAATATGAAAGAGTACTGAGCCATGCCCGCGTTTCATCTTCCCTAATGTTTTCCAAAGACTGGCTGAAGCGACTAGGGTTTTTAAGGATGTTTTTTTTTACGGTTCTAGTTGAAATGACACGGGTTTTTAAGGATGTTTTTACGGTTCTAGTTGAAATGACACGGGTTTTTAAGAATGTTTTTACGGTTCTAGTTGAAATGACGGTTTTTTAAGGGTGTTTTTACGGTTCTAGTTGAAATGACACGGGTTTTTAAGGATGTTTTTACGGTTCTAGTTGAAATGACGGGTTTTTAAGGGTGTTTTTATGGTTCTAGTTGAAATGACACCGGTTTTTAAGGATGTTTTTACGGTTCTAGTTGAAGTGACGGTTTTTTAAGGGTGTTTTTACGGTTCTAGTTGAAATGACACGGGTTTTTAAGGATGTTTTTACGGTTCTAGTTGAAGTGACGGTTTTTTAAGGGTGTTTTTATGGTTCTAGTTGAAATGACACGGGTTTTTAAGGGTGTTTTTACGGTTTCAGTTGAAATGACACGGGTTTTTTAAGGATGTTTTTACTGTTCTAGTTGAAATGACACGGGTTTTTAAGGATGTTTTTATGGTTCTAGTTGAAATTATATGGTTTTTAAGGGTGTTTTTAATTCTAGTGACATATTAACGAGATCTCTGCATTATTAACAGGAAAAAACGATAAGTGACGCGGGTTTTTAATGGTGTTTTTATGGTTCTAGTGACAGATTAACATTTCTGCCTTATTAACAGAAGAAATAATAAGTAGTACGGGTTTTTAATGGTGTTTTTATGGTTCTAGTGACAGATTAACGAGATTTCTACATTATTAACAGGAGAAAGAATAAGTGACACGGGCTTTCAAGGATGTTTTTACGGCTCTAGTGACAGATTAATGAGATTTCTACATTATTAACAGGATAAACACTCTTGAGAACCCGGCTAGTCGTCTTTGTGGCCTTGGAAAACAGTTGTGGTAAGAGAGCTGAGCGTTTCAAAATATTGTCCTTAGTGAAAGAATATTATTTGCTTGGACAGACATAATATAGTGAGGATAAAAGATTAATTTCGTATTTTCAAGGCCACATGAGTGTTTAATTTGCTTCAGTATATAATTAAGTGACTGAGAGGCTGTAAGGGATTATGGGAAAAAAAGAATGAAAGGGTTAATATTAAAATTTGTATTAGAATTTGTATTATTGTCTTTTTAGAGAGAGAGAGAGAGAGAGAGAGAGAGAGAGAGAGAGAGAGAGAGAGAGAGAGAGAGAGAGAGAGAGAGAGAGAGAGAGAAGAGAGAGAGATGCTTGTAAAGAAAACTCAGTAATTATCGTACATTTTCAATATTTTTCTTACGTCACACACAAAAAAAATCGAGATGATAAAGACAAATAATAATAATAATAATAATAATAATAATAATAATAATAATAATAATAATAATAATAATAATAATAGTAATAGACCCCAAAAAATAAGTAATAAAAAAAATCACATATATACAAAATTTTATCCTGTTAAAAAAAAAAAAAAAAAAAAAAAAAAATATATATATATATATATATATATATATATATATATATATATATATATATATATATATATATATATATATATATATATATAATAGAAAACGAAAAAAAAATAATGGTAAACTTGCATAATTAATCAAAATATGAGAGAGAGAGAGAGAGAGAGAGAGAGAGAGAGAGAGAGAGAGAGAGAGAGAGAGAGAAGGGCGCCTGTGAAAATTGGAACCCGCCTCCGAAACTGTATTGATCTCTCTCTCTCTCTCTCTCTCTCTCTCTCTCTCTCTCTCTCTCTCTCTCTCTCTCTCTCTCTCTCTCTCTCTCTCTCAGTAGCGATGTCAAAGAAATAATAATAATAATAATATTTTCCTTGGTACGTTTCAAAATAAATATTCAAGATGAGAGAGAGAGAGAGAGAGAGAGAGAGAGAGAGAGAGAGAGAGAGAGAGAGAGAGAGAGAGAGAGAGAGAGGAAAATAGCCATGTACTTTTTTCCTCCTCCTCCTCCTCCTCCTCCTGTGTTGACATTTGCTTTCCTTTCCCTTTTCTTCATCTTCCTCCTCCTTCTCATCGTAGCCATCTCCTCCTGTTCCTCCTATCCTCATCCTCCTCCTCCCCCTGGGCCGCGTACCCCCTCAGGGCTGCAGGTACTTGTGGATGATGCAGCGTGTGATGTTGGAGGCTACCTGGTGCATTCGGAGCAGGAACTGGTACGCCATCAGGTCTTCTCCCACTCTGCAGCATGTTAAGGAAGGGAAGGTTAAGTTTGGAGGAAGTGGAAGAGGAGGAGGTGGTGGGTGAAGGTGGAGTTAGAGAGATACATACGCCATAACAGACTTTGCGGTCCTGAAGAGGTGGCCTGACCTAGCTCTGATAAGGTGATGGTGGAAGAGAGTAAAGTAGAAGGCTCTCTCCCCACCCTCCACTCCCTCCAGTATAAGCCGCACAGGAAGCAGGTCGAAAATAAATACTTGGCGGGGTTAGAGAAGGAAAAAGTTGAAGGTAATTTTATAGGGGAGGATGAAAATAGATGAAATAAGGTGTCCATGTCTCTTAAAGGAAAAGGAAGTTAATCTCTAACAAACAAATGCTATTAATCGCGGACTTGAGGCAAAATATTGATGAAGGCGGTGTTGAAAAGTGTGTAGGGTGTTGCAGTGTGTCACGCCTAGAGGAAGCCCACGCCACAGATTAACTACACAGGGGAATAATATATTTTTTGATTCATGAGAGTTGAAAGATTTGGCAACAATTTTGTATTCGTTTCCTCGCGTGTAGTTTGAAGAGTGTGTGGTGAAATATTTACTGCAGTCCATGTTGTCAGTGCCTTTCATGATTTCAAACACCTGCATTAAGTCGCCTCTTAGTCTTCTTTGTGTTAATGGGAAAAGATTTAATTGTTTAAGACGCTCCTCGTATGATTTGTTTGTTAGGCTTGGCAGCATTTTTGTCACTACGCTAAACTCCTTCTAATCTATCAATGTGTCTCAGTTAGTAGGGGCACCGTGCTGGGACGCAGTGTTCCACAAGGGGACGGACTGAAGAGTTGTACAAGGTGAGCATTGTGTCCTTAGATTTATATTCAGATCTGCCGATTAAGGAGGAGGAGGAAGGAAAATTAAGAAAAAGAAGAAGAAGAAGAAGAAGAAGAAGAAGAAGAAGAAGAAGAAGAAGAAGAAGAAGCAGAAAGACATCAAAAGAGGAGGAGGGGGAGGAGGAGGAGGAGGAGGAAGATATATGACAGTATAAAGATTGATAAATAGGAAAAAATATATGTAAAGAAAAATGTTACTATTATTACTACTACTACTATTACTAATACTACGAAAGAATGAAGGAAAAAAAGAAAAAAGTAATAAATAAAGAAAAAAGAGGAAGACTACTACTACTACTACTACTACTATAACTACTACTACTACTACTACTACTACTACTACTACTACAACTACTACTACTAACTCATTCAGTGTTGTATAATGCTCCTCTTCTTCCTCTCTTGTCCGCCTTGTCATCTCCTCTTCCTCTTCTAGCTCTTCTTCCTCTTCCTCCTCTTCCTCCTCCTTCTCCTCCTCCTCTATCTCATTCTCTCCAGTTTCTCTCCATATTGACGTTTCTTCTCTCCCTGTGGAGGAAAAAGAGAGGGAAAGTGTGTGTGTGTGTGTGTGTGTGTTAATATTTCTTGTCATATTAGCATTACAATCTCTCTCTCTCTCTCTCTCTCTCTCTCTCTCTCTCTCTCTCTCTCTCTCTCTCTCTCTCTCTCTCTCTCTCTCTCTCTCTCTTACTTACCACTATATCCCATGTTGTAATGATGATGGAGAGGAAGAGGAGGAGGAGGAGGAGAGAAGAAGGAACCAGAAGGAAGAGGAGGAAGAGGAAGATCAGAATTTTTATACACCCCTGTCACCACCACATCACCACCACCACCACCACCACCACACCAGGTCACGTGATGCAGGTAATTGTGGTGGTGGCAAGTAAAATCAATCAATTCATTTTCTCTTACGTGTTGCAAATTATTTCTATCTCCTAATAGTAATACAGTATTCTCCTCCTCCTCTTCCCCGTTTTCTGTTCGCTCCGCTCCGTTTTCTTCGTTGGGTCTGTTTTGGTTTGAGTGTTTTGCCGTTTTCTCTTCCTTTGTTTCTCTTTCTTTGTCGTTTTCTTCGTGTTTCTTCGTTTTCTGTGGAGTTGTGTTAGTGTTGCGGGTGGCCATGTTGTTTGTTTCCTTCTTTTCTTTGTGTTCCTTGTTTTTTTTTTCTTTGTTGTTGTCTGTAGGGTGAGATTTTGTGGAATTGAGAGAGAGAGAGAGAGAGAGAGAGAGAGAGAGAGAGAGAGAGAGAGAGAGAGAGAGAGAGAGAGAGAGAGAGAGAGAGAGAGAGAGAGTTCGATCAATTATCTAGTAATAAAAAAAATAAATAAACGTAAAAATGATGACAACAACAACAACAACAACAACAATAATAATAATAATAATAATAATAATAATAATAATAATAATAATAGATCAGAGAAAAATGAGTTGTAGTAATAGCAATAATATTGAAAACTATATAAAAACAATATTCTAATCTCTCTCTCTCTCTCTCTCTCTCTCTCTCTCTCTCTCTCTCTCTCTCTCTCTCTCTCTCTCTCTTGTCACACTTATTACTTTATTCCCTTAACTAAATAAATAAATAGATAAATAAAAAAAAACTAGATACATTAGAAAAAAAAATGCAGTATTTTCCGTATATAACTTAACAGCCAGTCACTTTTAGAAACAGTTACATATTGAAAAACAAACTATATCCTTATTCAAACAAGTAAACACAAACAATTACCTCCTCAAGTACCAGGAATGAAGTAAAAAATGACTTAAATTGACTCAACCGTTCAAAAATGTGGCACGTGTCTGTGTTGTGGTCGCTTAATCTGCGGTGTGGCGCGCCGTGGAAGAAAACGACAACAGAAAAAAAAAATTGTTTAAAAAATTAGCGATGACTCTTGTAAATGTTGAGTGTTTTATTTAGTTCATACACTGAAGAAGGAGGTGGTAGAGGAGAAGGAAAGATAGAAAATGTGTTGAAATTAGTAGTGACTGGTAAATGTTGAGTGGTAACTTTATGAGAGAAAACGTAAGCCAATTAGGAGTGACTGCTAAATATTCCGTCTATCATCCTTTATGTATTGTTGATCGCCTGAACAAATGACTAAAGGAAGAAAGGAAGAAAAATGCAAGATCTGAAATAACTCAATATATAACACAAATGAAATAGGGAAATGGGTGAATAGGCAAATAAATAAATAAGTAAATAAATAAACAAATAAAGAATGTATAGATCACAATTACAGAAACCAAATCCACAAAATATACTGAAATACAAAAAAGCGAAAAAAAAATAAATAGAAAAATAAAAATAAAACGAAATTAAGTACTACTTCCACTACTACTACTACTACTACTACTAATAATAATAATAATAATACACCACAAAAATATACATAATTTATTGAATATTACGAATGCCTGAAAACTACATCAAATACATCCATACATCCTGACACACACACACACACACACACACACACACACACACACACACACACACACTTCTGATTCTGAATGGCAAAATATTCGTACGTTTATCAGTCTTACAAATAAGTGAGCATGAGGTGTCGCCCCCAAACACGTCTTAAACCTGTACACATCCTGTCACCACCTGCAGGGTACAGAATTGTTCATTGATACTGTACCACTTATAAAATAAAGAATAAATAAAATAATAATAAAATAAATAAATAAATGAATAGAAAAAATAAATAAATGAATAAATAACAAATGAAATAAAATAATGTCATTCATTTTTATATATACAATGTCGTTTATTGATTTGTTCCTCACACACACACACACACACACACACACACACACACACACACACACACACACACACACACACACACACACACACACACACACATGTTGACAGATTATGTACAAAAATATAAATAATAATAAAAAAAAACAATAAAAAATAAAAGAAAACAAGAATAACTCCTTAATTTTTGTTTATTTATTCATTCCTCTCTCCCTCTCTCTCTCTCTCACACACACACACACACACACACACACACACACACACACACACACGTCTTAATACATTATGTACACAAATATTACTTAAATGGCTATTCAAAAATCACCATTCTTTCTGGTCTTAAATAAATACAGGTGATATGTTTGACTGTCTTAACACGCTGTACGAAATGGAAGAGTTGTGTTTATGAGTACAGAAAAAAAAAATATACGTTTAATAAATTTAGACACCTTAATAAACTGTACAGAAAAAAAGTTAGGTTATTCAAAATTGTAGCTCTTTTGTAATGATAAGGAAACGTAACTGGTGCATCTGGACACATGAAAGCGTCGTGTCCAGTGCCAGGCTTGTGTTTGTGTTACTAATGACAAAGTAAGCAGTGGCTGGAAACACTAGGCTCCGTACAGAAGTGTGGTCATCTGGTCATACACTCTTGTTTACACTCAATTACAAAACACAGCGGGTACAGTTACACGCCTTGACATACTATGTACAAAAATACACCTAACACTATTATAGACTAAGTTTATAGACAATCATAAAATAAAAATAAAAAATAAAAAGTGAGTTGTCAGTACACTATATACAAAAGTACACAGAATACTTCAATGAAAATTCAGTTTCTGTCTAAATATGGAAGGAAATATATCTTAGTGAACTAGTGAAGAAATGAAAGGGCTTAATATTAACACTTTATACAGTAATACACCACACACTGTCCAACACTCACTTTCTATCCAACTTTGAAAAAAAAAAAAGTAAATAAATAAAACCAATAACTTTCAATCCAACCATAAGAAATAAAACAAGCAAACAAACGAACGATAGTCATGATGTCTTCTAGTCACAAAGTAAAAGTTTATCATCACTACATTTGATTTTACCGCCACAACACACGCTGGGCGCCACGAAGAGGGTGGCAACACACATCCATTGAATTTCAACATAGATAAACTCATTAAATACAGACAAACTCTTTCTTATACAATCTTTCTTCTGACACCATTGCCCCCCTCAGCACTCCACACTGCGCCTCTGTCAACAGTTACCAGCAGGGAGTAACACTGACAGGCACAGAGGCAGCGGTGTGTAGGTTTGTGCCCTTCTTGCTCCGAATTCCTGGTTTGCTGTGTCCTTCTTGCTCCGAATTGTTGTTTGTCTATTTATTTTCTTTTATGAAGTCTCCTCTTCTTCTTCTCCTCCTCCTCCTTCTTCTTCTTTTTCTTC
>NW_026973666.1:2152500-2165000 GCF_035594125.1 Scylla paramamosain
TCTCCCCGTGACTGAGCGCCAGCAGCCTGTAGAGAACGGATGTCAACATTACAATTTTTAAGGCACACTATCTTAAAAATAAAAATCACTTGAAAATACACGAGTAGATATTACTGAAGACATACATAAAACGAAACGACTATAACCATTACTGCTGCTTACTATACACTTAAAAACCCCAATAACTTTCCCTAGAACCCTGTAAACCCTTGAAAACCCCAGCAACTTTCATTAAAACCCTGAAAACACCCTTAAGAACCCCAACAACTGCATTTGCGCATTCAAAATTCCACCCTCCCGTTGACGCACGCTTCTATAATGGGTGTGGTAGTAATAGGGCTAGTGTGGTAGTAGTATTAATAGTTACCTGGCTTGTATCAATAGCCTGTGTAGGTCTGTGGCTGAAAAAGATTCATTTCTCCTTCTGCTTGTTGTAAAATGTTCTTGCACCAGCTGAGAGAGAGAGAGAGAGAGAGAGAGAGAGAGAGAGAGAGAGAGAGAGAGAGAGAGAGAGAGAGAGAGAGAGAGAGAGAGAGAGAGAGAGAGAGAGAGAGAGAATTAATGTACATATAATAAATACTGCACATAAAACAAAAAAAATAACAAAAAAGGAAAAGTTAAAGAAAATAATACAGGAAAAGCTGAAAAGGTAAGATAAAAAATAGTTAATGAAAAAAATATAAACGAAAATGACAAGCAGATAAAAAAGGAATAGATAAAAAAAAGGAAAAACAAAAAAAACAAATACATGAAAGAAAATAAAGAAAGAAAAATAGAAGAAAAAAACAAACATAAATAAATAAAATAGAACAAATAAATAAACAAACAAAATAAAATAGAACATAAATAAAAAATAAAATAGAATCAGAAAAAAAGATAAAAATAAATAAAAAAATAAACAAAACAACAACAACAACAACAAAAATAAAACTCATACATACATACATACATACATACATACATACATACATACACACACACACACACACCTTCTGCAGCTCCTCCGGCAGCACATACTCCCCCAGCCTGGCAGAGGTGAGGTACTGGCGGAGGAGGGGCAGGGTGGAGGGGGAGGAGGTGGTGGAGAGAAGCTGCTCCACTTTCCTCCGTGCCTCCTCCACATCCCTCCGCTTGGGCTGCAGTTTTACCTCCGCGTCACTGTGGGGGGTGGAGAGAAGGGGGGTTAGGAGGGGGAGTGATTGGTAAAGATAGATTCTCTCTCTCTCTCTCTCTCATTCAATGTTTTTTTCCTTCTCTCTCTCTCTCTCTCTCTCTCTCTCTCTCATCACACACACAAACACACACCACCCTCTCACTTTCCCACACTCTCTCACTCTCACTCTCTCTCTCTCTCTCTCTCTCTCTCTCTCTCTCTCTCTCTCTCTCTCTCTCTCTCTCTCTCTCTCTCTCTCTCTCTCTCTCTCTCTCTCACTCTCCCACACTCCCTCTCACTCTCCCACACTCCCTCTCACTCTCCCACACTCCCTCTCACTCTCCCACACTCCCTCTCACTCTCTCTCTCTCTCACTTTTACACACTCTCTCTCTCCCACCCACTCACCTGGGCAGCATGGACCTTCCCTCACTAACGACCAATACAGGTAGGTTTGTTAACTGCTCAATTACGTGGAATTCGAAATCATAATCCACTTTTTGCCAGCTGATCATGTTCCCCAGTGCTGTTAGGTTGGCAACACCTGTTCTCTCCACCTGTCCCTCCACTAACGAGGTCTCATCCAGGACCAGGTGGGTGTGGTCAGGTAGCTGGAGGATTCCACTCGTTAGCCTGTCTGTTTGGTAGTTCTGGGGGGGAGAGGGGGAGTTATGGGGAGTTTTGTGAGGGGTTTGTGTTTGGTTTGGGGAGGAAGGGAGGGAGGGAGGGAGGGAAGGAGGGAAAGGAGAGGAAAAATAAAGATTGAAGGAAAAAATCATATCTTTCTTGGGAAATAATTAAATAAACACACACACACACACACACACACACACACACACACACACACACACACACACACACACACACACACACCACCTCACTCATATATCAGGTTGAGTTAGACGGTAAAATTAGGTTATGATAAAAAAAAATAAACAAATAAATGAAAAAAAAAAAAAACCACTCAAACACATTGTCATAACCACGAACAATCAAAAAATAAAAAAAAACTTACATAAACACCCCAGAGCACTGCCAAACCCAAACACACCCAACTAAACACCACCCAAACAAACACACTTTCTTGGACATTAAAAAAAATAAATAAATAAAAAAAAATATTTATATACACCCCAGAACACTGCCAGACCCACTCAGACAACACCAAACACCCCAAACACACCTTCTTGGGCACAAACACCGCTTTATTAATGTTGTGTAGAGTGAGGGGCAGCAGGAAGGCCTGAGTCACAAGGGACGCCACCACTTGGTACAGAAACTTGCAGTACCCTTGTCGCTGCAGTGCCTGGTCCACCCCTGAGAGGTTAACGCAGTACTTCCCAAGCACCGTCACATCCTGGGGGGTGGGAGAGGGATGGGTGGGGTGAGAGACTGTGTGTGAGAGGCTGTGAGCTGCTGGGAGGGGCTGGAAATGCGTTTTGTGTATGGGATGCTGTGAGAGTGAGAGAGAACAGGAGAGGTTTTGTGAGGCTGTGTGTGTGTGTTGGAGAGGCAGTGAGAGGCTGTGGGAGGCTGTGGGATGCTGTGTGTCTGTGGGAGAGGCTGTGAGAGGGTGGGTGTCTGTGGGAGAGGCTGTGAGAGGGTGGGATAGACTGGGAATGTGTCTTTTCATTCTTTCTTTCATCTCTCTTTTCAGTCCCTGCTTAACTCTCTCTCTCTCTCTCTCTTTATCTCAGTTCGTATGTGAGTGTGTGTGTGTGTGTGTGTGTGTGTGTGTGTGTGTGTGTGTGTGTGTGTGTGTGTGTGTGTGTGTGTGTGGGGAGGCTGTGTGTTTGAAAATAGCTGCGTTAAGAGAACAAAGTGTTTTCAAGGGCGTTTTTATGGTTCCAGCGACAGATTAACAAGATTTCTACATTATTAACTTGAGAGAAACACTATTGAAAATGAATCATCAGCTCGCTCTCTCTCTCTCTCTCTCTCTCTCTCTCTCTCTCTCTCTCTCTCTCTCTCTCTCTCTCTCACCTGCCTCCCGTAGACAGCGGAAAGGAGGTGACACAGCAGGTGTTCCGCAGCCATCTCGTCCCCTAAGCACACCTCCACCAGCACCTCCTTCAGGGCTGCCCTTGCCGCCCTCAACTCTGTGGCGGAGGAGGAGGAGGAGGAGGAGGAGGAGGAGGAGGAGGAGGAGGAAGAGAGGAGGGGATTGGTGTGTTTCATGACTTTGTGTGTTATGCAATGTAGTCTGTGTGGGGGGAAGGAGTGGGGGGTGTGAGGGAGAGGGAGAGGGAGAGGGAGAGGGAGGGAGAGGAGGGGGAGGGAAAGAAAGGTGAAAAATGCAGAAATGTAAGAAGAAAAGAAAGAGAGAAGAGAAAGAATGAGTAAAAAATAAATAAAAGTAATAAACAAAACAAACAAACAAACAAACAAACAGACAAACAAACAAACAAACACCAACACACACACAAACTAACCTGGGCACAAGCGAGGCAGGGGAGGAGGAGTGACCCCCTGCCTCCCCCGTGTCCCCCTGCCCCTCCCCTGCCCCCAAGAGGTCAAGGGGGCTGGCAGGGGAGGGGGAGAGGTGGGGGAGAGGGCGGGGCTGACTGACAAAACCGCCACCACCTCTATAACTTGATTGAGAGTAAATCCCTCATCTTCATACAGCTGAAAGAGAGAGAGAGAGAGAGAGAGAGAGAGAGAGAGAGAGAGAGAGAGAGAGAGAGAGAGAGAGAGAGAGAGAGAGAGAGAGAGAGAGAGAGATTACATATTTATTATTATTATTATTATTATTATTATTATTATTATTATCTCTTCATATAAAAATAAGAAATAAAATGACAATATAATTATCACACACACACACACACACACATTTTACCTCCACTGGAAAGGAAGAAAACGAACAGTATGAAGAGGAGGAGGAGGAGGAGGAGGAGGAGGAGGAGGAGGAGGAGGAGGAGGAGGAGGAGGAGGAGGAGGAGGAGGAGGACAAGAAGAAGAAGAAGAAGAAGAAGAAGAAGAAGAAGAAGAAGAAGAAGAAGAAGAAGAAGAAGAAGAAGAAGAAGAAGAAGAAGAAGAAGAAGAAGAAGAAGAAGAAGAAGAAGAAGAAGAAGAACAACAACAACAACAACAACAACAACAACAACAACAACAATAATAAGAAAGGAAAGAGAAATTAAGGAAAACACAAATAAATAAAACAAAGAGAAAGAAAAGGAGAAAAACAAAAAAACAACAACAAAAACAACACACCTGCAAAACATATAACAGGTGTGTAAACAAACAAACAAACAAATAAAAAAAAATTTGAGAAAAAAAAAGGAAAAAATCATAAAAAAGCAAAACAAACAAACAAACAAACAAACAAACAGGTAGCAACAGATGTGCCTCACCTTAACAAGTGCAGGTGTGCCCTTCATGCCTGGCAGGGGGAAGTTAAGATCAGGTGTGGAGGACGTGGTAGTGGTGGTGGTGGTGGAGGAGGTAGTGGCGGTGGTGGTGGTGGAGGGGGCAGAAGTACCACCCGCTGCCCCCCACACTTCCCCTCTCACTCTCTTCCTCTCCTCTCCCTCTCCTTCATCTGTCTCCATGCTAAAGAGAGAGAGAGGGAGAGGGCCTAAGATACATACATACATACATACAAACATACCTAACCTTACCTAACCTAACCTAACCTAACTTAACTTAACCTAACTTAGCCTAACTTAACCTAACCTAACCTAACTTAACCTAACTTAAACCTAACCTAACTTAATGTAATCTAGCCTAACCTAAACCTATCTTCTTGTTTCTCCTGTTGATAGTGTAGAAATGTTGTTAATCTGTCACTAGAACTGTAAAAACACCCTTAAAAACCTATCACTTATTGTTTCTCCTATTAGTAATGCAGATATTTTGTTAATCTGTCACTAGAACTTTAAGAACACCCTTAAAAAACCTGCATCTTTTATTGTTCTTCCTGTAAAAAAATGTTGAAATCTTGTTAATGTGTCACTAGAACCTTAAAAAAACACCCTTAAAAAACCCATCACTTATTATTTCTCTAGTTAGCAATGCAGAAATCTTGTTAATCTGTCACCAGAACCTTAAAAAAACACCCTTAAAAACCCATCACTTATTATTTCTCTTCTTAGCAATGCAGAAATCTTGTTAATCTGTCACTAGAACCTTAAAAACACCCTTGAAAACCCATGTAACTTCAACTACAGCCTTTGGAAAACTGTCGAACTGCATTGATGTTTCAGAATTCTCTCTCTCTCTCTCTCTCTCCTCTCTCTCTCTCTCTCTCACCTCTCCACCTCCCCACTGGTGCCTGCTGGTCTCTTCAGCCTAGCCTGCCCCAGTGAGCTGCCAGCAGTGGGCGGGGCGGGGCTGCTGTCCTGGTAAACCTGCCAATAAAAGGAAAAAAACAGTGAAAATTCAGTTAAATTCTAATATTGATGATGTTTTTGTTCACACATTAAATAAATAAAAATAAATAATAAAGAAATATAAACCACTACCACCACTACTACTACTACTACTACTACTACTACTACTACTACTGACCTGCTTCACCCAGTCAGTCTCTCCAGGTACAGGGACACAGTAGTACACCAGTCTGTCTCCCGCCTGGCTGCGCGGCCCACTGGCGTCGATGGTCTCTCCTGCCTGTGTGTTGTTGTTGTTGTTGTTTTTATTGATGTTGTTGTTGTTGTTGTTTTTATTGATGTTGTTGTTTTTATTGATGTTGTTGTTGTTGTTTTTATTGATGTTGTTGTTGCATACAGTGCGATTGGTGGCTTTATTATTGTTGTTGTTGTTGTTGTTGTTGTTGTTATTGTTGTTGTTTGGTGTGTAATTGGTGCTTTTATTATTACTATTATTACTACTACTACTACTATAATTATTTTCGTTCTTGTTGTTATTGTTGTTATATAGCGCGGCAATGGTGTTATTAATGTTGTTATTGATCTCTGTGTTACTATTACTACAACTATTATAATCATCTTTCTTCTAAATAGTTAAATAAATAGTAAAGTAACCTAATACACTAAGATATCATTACTGTTGTTGTTTTGTAAGTTATTGTTATCATCCTTGTTGTTGTCTGTTTACTATTACTATTACTATTATTATTATTATTATTATTACTACTACTATTATTATTATTTTCATTGTTGTTGTTATTGTTGTTATATAGCGCGGCAATGGTGTTATTAATGCTGTTATTGATCTGTGTTACTATTACTACAACTATTATAATCATCTTTGTTCTAAATAGTTAAATAAATAGTAAAGTAACCTAATACACTAAGATATCATTACTGTTGTTGTTTTGTAAGTTGTTCTTATCATCCTTGTTGTTGTCTGCTTCCTGTGTTACTATTACTGCTGCTACTATTATCATTATCTTCACTGCAAATAGTTAAAATAGTCAGGTGAGCAAATTCATATACTATTTCTATCTTTCTATCTTCATAATGGTTAAATAGTTACTCGTGTTGGTTAATATAAGCAAGGAAGTAAGACAGACAGACAGACAGACAGACAGACAGACAGACAGACAGACAGACAGACAGACACAGACAAACAGAATATGAATCTAAACACAAAATAAAATAAAACAGGCAAAACACACACACAAAACTTAAAACAAACAAACAAACAAACAAACAACAATACTGAGAAAAAAATCACAAACAAACAAACAAATATACACAAATAAATGGAAAAAAAAAAATAAAACAAAAACAAAACAAAAAAAAAAACAATGAAAGAAAAAAAACAACACACACACACACACACACACACACACACACACACACACACACACACACTCACCCCACACTGCACCACATCCTTGTATCGGCCAGGGAGGAGCCTTGTCGAGCCACCGCCATCACCACCCTCTGCTGTCACCTCGTACACGTCTGAGAAAAACTCCTTCCCCAGCATGTCCTGCACCATGCCACGAAAACGCACCAGCTGGCCGCCCCTCAGCTGGTGTAGGGGCGATTCATTGAGCCAAGGGATCTGTGGGCAGGTTAGGTTAGGTTAGGACAGGGTTCGGTTAGGTTAGGTTAGGTTAGGGTAGAGCTAGAGTGGGGTTGGGTTAGGTTAGGTTGGGTTAGGTTAGGTTAGGTTGGGTTAGGTTAGGTTAGGTTAGGTTGGGTTAGGTTAGGTTAGGTTAGGTTAGGTTAGGTTAGGTTAGGTTGGGTTACATTAGGTTAGGTTAGGTTAGGTTGGGTTAGGTTAGGTTAGGTTAGGTTAGGTTGGGTTAGGTTAGGTTAGGTTAGGTTAGGTTAGGTTATGTTATGTTAGGTTAGGTTAGGTTACGTTGGGTTAGGTTAGGTTAGGTTACGTTATGTTATGTTATGTTATGTTAGGTTAAGTTACGTTAGGTTAGGTTAGGTTACGTTATGTTAGGTTAGGTTAGGTTACGTTATGTTATGTTATGTTATGTTAGGTTAGGTTACGTTATGTTAGGTTATGTTAGGTTAGGTTAGGTTACACACACATACAATATAAGCCATTCATTATTACTATTATTATCACCTTCTCTAGAACGGCCGGCTGCTTGATCTCCGCCTCAAAGTGCTGCTTGACTCTGTCCCTCCAAGGCCCCTCCGCTCCACACTCCTCTGAGGGGGACAGGGGGGACAGGGATGAGTAGAAATGGTGGTTAGGAGGTAAGAATGAAGAGGAAAAGGTGCAGGATGACATGAAGGTGTACGGATGAAGACGTTTGCATGAAGACTGACACAATGAAATCCCATCCAGTCTATTTAAGAACCAATATCCCACCTTATAAAGCAGTCATCTAATTAACACCACCCCTAATCCATCCATCAACACCTACTGGACACGCAAACACACCTGTCACGCCGCCAATTAGCCTGGACAAGCGAGGACAGGTAAAAATGATAAAACTTTTCACTTCCACAGCTGCGCCCGCCATCATGTCTTCATTTCTTCCCCTCGTATCTCAGTTATTTGATTATAAAGGACGTCAGGACACTCACCGAATATCCTGTCCACCACCTTGCAGGGCTCCAGGGTCCAGTCGTTCACGCCAGGCATGTTGGAAGGAAAATACAGGCGAGGAAAGACACACTCAAAATTTCACGTGCCTTTGTTTATACTTTGGTCTCTCGCCTGCCACAAATTGGCGCCAAGTTCTGCGATTGTGTTTTGTCGACATTATAACTATTTTCTCCTGCCCTCTCAGTCTAAATATTTTCTGCTCATTTGTTACTTAATTTATTTGAAAATGATTTCTTGTGGAAAATGGTGGCAGATGATTACATTAACTTTTTTTTTTCTTGAGTGAATGCTGCAAAACTGTGTGCCATATTTGAGGGAAGGAATAACTAAAACTACTAATATTACGACTTTTCTTTGTTTTCATATTGTCAACCTTTTTTTCTCCTTGTTTCCTAATGTCTATTTGTACAGTACATTGTAGACAAAATAGAGGACAGTGCATCGGTCGTGGCTGGAGTGGAAGGATACGCCGTGGTTCTTTTCAACTGTGACATGAGGGGCGTTACTGCGTTGTGTGCCCACGCTCAAAAAAAAAAAAAAAAAAAAAGTGGATGAAAAGAGAAAACAAAAGTAAGCAAGCAATACAATAAAACACCCAGCAAAACCAAAAAAATAATGATAATAACATAAAGACCATTATATAACACCTTATTTACACTTACAATTCTACAATATACTTTCCTTCAGGGCAACACCTACCGTATGTACGATAAGATCAAGAGTAAGATCATCCACACCTCACAGGAGAGAGAGAGAGAGAGAGAGAGAGAGAGAGAGAGAGAGAGAGAGAGAGAGAGAGAGAGAGAGAGAGAGAGAGAGAGAGAGAGACGGAGGGGAAATAGATTGAAGGTGATAGATGGCTCACATTGATGTATTTATTATTAGTTATTGAGGCTGCAATATTTTTAAAGGTGTTTTTTTGTGGTTATTTTGACAGATTAACAAGATTTTTTCATTAACAGGAGAAATGATAAAGGACACAGGTTTTTAAGGGTATTTTTACGGTTCTAGTGACAGATTAACAAGATTTCTACATTATTAACAGGAGAAATGATGAGTGACACAGGTTTTTTAAGGGTGTTTTTTTACGGTTCTAGTGACAGATTAACAAGATTTCTGTATTATTAACAGGAGAAACACTCTTGAGAACCAGACTACTCATCTCTGTGGCCTTGAAAAAACAGTCGTGGTGAGAAAGACTCCTCTGCAAACAAACCAATAAAAATAAATCATAAGTAAACATAAATTATACATAAAGAAACATCATTTATTCACTCCACCAATCAGAATTTTTAAACACCTACATAAATAAATAAATAAATAAATAAATAAATAAACGAATGAATTATCAAAGATTTCTCAACAAAAATATGAAAAAAAAAAATAAGTAGGAAGGAGAAATTGTAGTTATTGGGATTTTTCAAGGGAGGGTATGAAGGGAGGAAAGGAAATAATTGAAAGGAATACACAAGGAGGAAGATAAAGATGTTTAGAAGGAAAGGATGATAATTTGTGGTGAGGGAAGTGTGAAAGAAAAGGGAAGGTAGATAAAGGGAGATAAATGTGGTAGGAGATATCAGAAGAGGAAAGAAATGAGAGAAAAAAGAGAAGGAAAGAGAAAGAGAGAAAAAAAACAATAATTAACACACATACGCACACACACACACACACACACTGTACACTAGTACCTCAGATTAGAGAACAAGAGACATACGCAGAAATAAAAAAAAAAGAATAAAAAAAAAAAAACACGAAATTAAATAAAAAGAAAAACAACACAAACAAAAAATAAATAAAAATGATACAGTAAACAAAACAACAGCACGAAAAAATAGACAAACAAAACAACAACAACAAAACAACAAAAAACAAACAAAACAATAAAAAAATAAGACTCAAATATTCTAGCACAGTCTCCCCTTTCAACTCGCACCAGAAAGAGAAAACGGAAGAGAACGGGGAACTAAAGGAAAACGGAGAGGAACCAAGCAAGATACATTTCCCTAGAGGACGGCACGGTGCTGGTGGTGGTGGTGGTGGTGTCCGTGCGGTGATGAAAACATTATTGGAACATCTAGGCACGTGGAATTTGGAGGTAAATACAAAGACTTCACTGTTTCCATGTTTCTCTGTCTGTCTGTTTGTTTGTGTGTTTGTTTGTGTTTTATGCTATCGTGTTTTTTTTTAAGATTTTTTTTTTGTTTTCAGGATTTTGTTATTTTGTGTTGGCTCTCTCTCTCTCTCTTATTCTTTTTTGTTATTTTTGTATTTATTATTTTTTTGTTTATTAGGTTTTATTGGATTTTTGTGTTTTTTAAAGGTGTTTTCGTGATAATAACAATAATAAATAACTACTGCTACGAAAATAAAACCAAAAATTCAACGAAAACATGAACCATTAGAGAAAACGGAAAAATTTTAGGGCAAACTCCTACATTTTGACGCAATGCAGGCAGAGTACTTCACTACATTAATACACATCTTTCCTTCAACCCAAATCACTCATATATTCATTCTCTTATTATTATTGTTTATTTTCTTTTATCCCTAGCAGTCTCTAAATATCATAATAGCTGGAAAGTGTACGCATATTTATTTATTTATTCTCTAATTTATTTTTGCTATCGTACCTGGTTGAGAAAGTGTCGTACCCTGCCCTTGTTGTTTTGAATCGTTCTTTATCACAGTGAAAGAGGTTAAGGGAGGACTGTATTTACCACGGTAGAGAGAGAGAGAGAGAGAGAGAGAGAGAGAGAGGAGAGAGAGAGAGAGAGAGAGAGAGAGAGAGAGAGAGAGTTGTTGTTCTTCTTCCTACTATTATTTTATTTTATTTGTTTATTTATTTTTATGTAGGAAGGACACTGGCCAAGGGCAACAAGAATCCAATAAAAAAAATGCCCACTGAAATGCCAGTCAAAGCAGTGGTCAAAAATTGATGAATAAGTGTCTTGAAACCTCCCTCTTGAAGGAATGCATGCAGTTAGCAAGATCAGAAGAGCAGTTAGCATGAAAATAGCGGTAGAAGACAGCTAGATATGCAACATTGCGGCGGTGAGAGAGAGGCTGAAGACAGTCAGTTAGAGGAGAGGAGTTGATGAGACGAAAAGCTTTTGATTCCACCCTGTCTAGAAGAGCAGTATGAGTGGAACCCCTCCAGACATGTGAAGCATACTCCATACATGGACGGATAAGGCCCTTGTACAGAGTTAGCAGCTGGGGGAGGGGGGTGAGAAAAACTGGCGGAGACGTCTCAGAACACCTAACTTCATAGAAGTTGTTTTAGATAGAGATGAGATGTGAAGTTTCCAGTTCAGATTATAAGTAAAGGACAGACCGAGGATGTTCAGTGTAGAAGAGGGGGACAGTTGAGTGTCAATGAAGAAGAGGGGATAGTTGTCTGGAAGGTTGTGTCGAGTTGATAGATGGAGGAATTGAGTTTTTGAGGCATTGAACAATACCAAGTTTGCTCTGCCCCAATCAGAAATTTTAGAAAGATCAGAAGTCAAGCATTCTGTGGCTTCCCTGCGTGAAATGTTTACCTCCTGAAGGGTTGGACGTCTATGAAAAGACGTGGAAAAGTGCAGGGTGGTATCATCAGCGTAGGAGTGGATAGGACAAGAAGTTTGCTTTAGAAGATCATTAATGAATAATAAGAAGAGAGTGGGTGACAGGACAGAACCCTGAGGAACACCACTGTTAATAGATTTAGGAGAAGAACAGTGACCGTCTACCACAGCAGCAATAGAACGGTCAGAAAGGAAACTTGAGATGAAGTTACAGAGAGAAGGATAGAAACCGTAGGAGGGTAGTTTGGAAATGAAAGCTTTGTGCCAGACTCTATCAGAAGCTTTTGATATGTCCAAGGCAACAGCAAAAGTTTCACCAAAATCTCTAAAAGAGGATGACCAAGACTCAGTAAGGAAAGCCAGAAGATCACCAGTAGAGCGTCCTTGACGGAACCCATACTGGTGATCAGTTAGAAGGTTGTGAAGTGATAGATGTTTAAGAATCTTCCTGTTGAGGATATATTCAAAAACTTTAGATAGGCAGGAAATTAAAGCAATAGGACGGTAGCTTGAGGGATTAGAACGGTCACCCTTTTTAGGAACAGGTTGAATGTAGGCAAACTTCCAGCAAGAAGGAAAGGTAGATGTTGACAGACAGAGCTGAAAGAGTTTGACTAGGCAAGGTGCAAGCACGGAGGCACAGTTTCGGAGAACAATAGGAGGGACCCCATCAGGTCCATAAGCCTTCCGAGGGTTTAGGCCAGCGAGGGCATGGAAAACATCATTGCGAAGAATTTTAATAAGTAGCATGAAGTAGTCAGAGGGTGGAGGAGAGGGAGGAACAAGCCCAGAATC
>NW_026973666.1:2207500-2215000 GCF_035594125.1 Scylla paramamosain
TGCCGCATGTTATTTACTCTTCTCCCAGCGATTGTCGGGGTTTGGAAGGGGTCAGGTATGCATGGTGCGAGGTGCCGGTGCCGCTGTAGCCCTAGCACAGCGCAGGCGTGGCTCAGGTATCTACTTTATGTATATTTTAAAGTAAGTTAGAGGCACCACGTCTCCCCACCAGTCCCTCCCAGCATCCCTGTCGCGTCCGAAGGCTGCCGGCGACCTCGGCTTGCACGCCCGCCATGCACTTCCCTCTCTTATTTTACTCCTTCCACCTGTTATTTCACCCGGTTCGCTCTCCTTTGCGATATAAAGACAAAAGGTAAACATTAATCTTCATCCAGAAGGGTCGTGGGAAGAGGCAGAGCGAAGTGAAAAGGAGTAATAGCGAGAAATAGGACAACATATCTGTCTGGAATGATGCTACCAGACTTGGGCCAGACACGAGAGTTGCCTGGTGACGTATTAACGACCATTTTTCCCTGCGTGGATCTGAGGGGACTAGGCTGTGTTAGGCTGAACCTCACAGATATTACAGCCACCCACACCTCCTTTGTGCGCGGGGAAATACTGCTTATGTCACGTATCATGGCCACCCCAGAAAATTAGGTCAGGCTGCTATAAATAGTCACCAAGTAAAGACAGTACTTCGCATCACCGCCCTGACATTACTAGCGGCTCGCCACACCTCCCACCAACCATTACACCACACACACGACCCGCACTGGGGAGTTAATAAAGCGTAGCAGGAAAAAAAGACGAATGACTCAGAGACAGTAGCAAGGGAGGGGACAGTTGCCTAGCGTTCCCTGATCGGACGTCCCCAGTGGCGCTTTCAATCCCCGAGTGGCAGGGCCTGGGCAGTGGCGGTAAATAGTGGCAAGTGGGCATAGTACTGGCGGTAGACAATTAAGGAGTGAGGCAGGCCGGGAAAGTCTGCCTGTACACCTGTCTCGCGCCCGGGGCTGGACCAGGTGAGCTCGGCGCCAGGGCTGCCAGTTTCCGTTTTCCCGAGTCACGGTACTGGACACCCCTCACTTAGTCCCTGCTCGCGCCCCTGCCATGACGGGCCGCTGTGCTTTACCTGGGGAAGACAGAGGCATTTATACGTGTGATTAGTGGTGGTTGTGGCGACGTAGGGCGTGTGTGCAGGGCGTTGGGAGAGCGTCGAGGGCTGCGGGAGGGTTGGCGCGCGTGGAAACTCAGAGTTCCCGGATGTTCGGGGTCGAGGAGGGAGGAGGGGAGATGAATCCTAACAGTTAAGCCGTTTTTCACACTCACATCCCCGCAACACCCCTTCTGGCCGGCAAGTTATGGGCAGACACACCCGCTGCAGGCTGTGAGAGGTGCACAACCCCCAAAAGGCGCCGGAAGACAAGGTGAGGTGTGGTGGTGGTGGTGGCGGTCGGGCCTGCCTCGCCACGTCTTGTCAACACTCAAGGACAGATGTTCCTTTCATCCTATTTCCCACACCCTGCACCCTGCCCGCCCCCCTGCTTGCTAACCACGCTTTGGGATGCCTGTCTGTGTGTGTGTCTGGCCGTGGGCGTGTGTGTGTGCGTGGGCGTGCTGTGTGGGTGATGTGGGTAGCCCTCTGGCCTGCCCTGCCCAGTTTTTTGCTCTCTCTTTCTCTCTCTCTCTTACCTCTCTCTCCCTCTCTCTCTCACCTCTCTCTCTCTCTCTCATACCTCTCACTCTCTCACCTCTCCCTTTTTCTCTAAATTTAAGTGTGGGTTGGTGTTGGTGGTCACTGTTCACCCTACTGCGGCCCTGCCCATCTTCATCCCCCCCTCCCCACCTCCTCTTCTTCCTCCCGCTCCTCCTCCACCGGTCTTCCTCCTCCTCCTCCTCTTCTTCCCTCACCCGGCCTAACCTGACCTAATATGGTGTTTTTTTAATTCAGCTCGTTTGGTTTGGTTAGGTTAATTTTTAGAGGGAAATTTGTGTTTTCAAGTGTGTTTTTTTCCAGTTTTTTCCTTTTTCTTCTTTTTTCTCCCTGGTTCCTTTTTTATTTTTCTACTTGTCTTTTTCCTTTTCTTGTTTTTGTTTTCCCATGTGTTTAAAAGTAGGAAAATTTTGGTGTTTTTTTTTTTTTTTTTAGATTTTTCCATTTCTGTTTCTGTCTTTCTCTTGTTATTCATTATTGTTTCCCCCCTCCATGTTTTCCTTTCTATTTTCTCCTTTCCTTTATTCTCATAGTTTTTAAAGGGGAAAGATTTTAAAGTTGTCAGTAATTTTAAGTATTTTTTTGAAGAGTTTTTCTTTTTCCTTTTTAATTTCCTGGCTGTTCCTCTTTTTTTTCCCCTTAATCTCCTCCTTATTACTGTTTCTCTCCTATGTATTTTCCTCTCAGCTTCATTTTCCCCATCTTTTCATTCTTGTTATTGTATTTTTATTCTTTATATTTCATAGCACTTCGTTTTTTCCCTCATTTCCTTCTAGTTACTATTTTTTATCATTTATATTTTCTCAGCAGCGTCTTTTTTCCCTTTTCTATCCTTTAAATAATCTGGCAGTTTCCTTTTTTTCCCTTCAGTTGCT
The DNA here is from genome assembly GCF_035594125.1 of Scylla paramamosain. Taxonomy (NCBI): domain Eukaryota; kingdom Metazoa; phylum Arthropoda; class Malacostraca; order Decapoda; family Portunidae; genus Scylla; species Scylla paramamosain. The sequence goes on from NW_026973666.1 coordinate 2,210,033, forward strand.
TCTACTCAATGTTTTTATCCTTTGAATATCCTGACAGTTCCTTTTTTCCCTCTTATTTGTGACTTAAAGTGATATTTTCAGTACAGCCATCCCTCGTTACCTACAATAACTCACCCGACTTATCCATAGTTAAGGAAAACCCATATACACTTATCTGCCCCTTAAGAACACCCCTGCATCCCCCAAGCCTCGTTGAAGTGACAAAAACAGCACGTACACAGTTACAAACACTTCATTTATCAGTTAACTAGAGGAATCAAGAGATGAGCACGGCTAGGCTGCCTCTCATTGCCGCCTCTGTGTGGATGAGTGGCCAGCAGCAGTGTGTGGAAAAGTGAAGCTGGGGAACTGAAACTGTGGTGAAGAGAGGAGGAGATAGGAAGAGAGGAAGGGATAGGATTGAGTAATGAGAGGAGGAGCAGGAGGAGGAGGGAAATAAACTGTGGTGAAGAGATGATAGTAAGAGAGGAAGGGATAGGACTTAGTAATGAGATAAGGAGGAGGAGGAGAAGAAGGAGAGGGAGGTGACAAACTGTGGTGAATGAGTGATGGCTGTATTTGTAAACTTTTCACGGTTTTAATACTTTTTATGCATGTTTGAATTACTAATCCTTCTATCTTTCTTCTCTCCCTTGCCAGCATTCCCAGTACACACAAATGACTAGTGTTAAGAAATTGTGTGTGTGTTTTTTTTCCATATTCATTCAGTTCGTCAACCAGGAAAACTTTTTTGGTTAGTTCGTAAGACAGTTTTTCATAACCCGTCAATTTTTTCAATTTTCCGTTCTGTTTTTCGTAACTTTCCGTGCGTTTTTCATTTTGTGGTGTTCCTCTGGCCTGTTCTTCATGGTGGTGTTACTAAACTATTGTGGCGTTGTGTGGTGTATTCTGAAACATGCACCAAAATACTATTACTACTGCATCTACTATTACTGCTACTGTACTGTGTCAAGTGTGTGGCGGTAACTGAGGCAGGCAAGTACACAGGGAGACGATAACACTGGTAGACTGACCCTCTCTCTACTGCACTGTGTCTTGAAGTGTGTGGCTGTAACTGAGGTAGGCGAGGACACAGGGACATGGTAAACTGCTAGACTGATTGTGTGTGGCAGTGTAGAAGTATGATATATCAGCATAAACAGCTTTTTTGTAGCTTTTTCTTATGTTCCTGTGAGTGAAGAGGCACATACAGGTTAATGGAGATGCCCTGTTTTGTGTGGTTGTGTAGAAGCAGGATAAATTAGAGAAAACATGGCCTTTTGCAGCTTTTCTCGTGTACATGTGCTGTGGGAGTAAAGGGTTAGACACATGGGTTAATAATAGGCAGGCTTTGTGTGTTAGTGAAGAAGCAGAACATAAACAAGGAGAAATATGGCTTTTTTTTTAACTTCTCGTTTTTTTTTTAGGTTCTTATGAGTGTACAGGTAGACACACAGGTTAGATATAGGCAGGGATAGTGTAGCAGTGTGTGGGGTGCAAGAACAGACTCATAATTAGCTGTATAAACACAACAAACTGGGAAATGTGGGTCTATGGGAGGGAAGGAGCAAAAACACAGTATGAAAGGCAGGCTTGGTGTCGCAGTGTTGGGTGAATAGGTAGACTGGTTAGCTGTGTAAACTTGAGAAGCAGGAAATTGTGGGTCTTGCAGAGTGAAAGAGTTGAAACACACCAGTAACAGGGGCAAGGCTGGTGATGCAGTGTGTGAGGTGCAGAAACAGACCCATATTTAGCTGTATAAACTCAAGAAATAAGGAAATCTGTGTCTGTTTGGAGAAAAGATGCAACAACACTGCCTCAAATCAACACAGCCTCACAGAAACACAGCGACAGCCTCGTAGAAACACAGCAACACGACCTCACAAAAACATATCATCAGCCTCACAAAAAACACAGCAAGAGCCTCACAAAAAAACACAGCAACACCCTCACAAAAACAGCAACACATCTTCACAAAAACAACAACACAACTTCACAGAAACAGAACAACAAAACCTCACAGCGACACACAGCCTCACCTCGCCTCGCCCCACAAGACCGGACAAGGAAACAAAACCATCGTAATTTCAGGACGGTAGTTACAGGGAGCATTACCGCCGTCTAATTTAATCCTGGCGGGAAGTTGGACGAACTTGTTTATAATTGGCACCGGTCGTCCTTCCACCCCGTCTTGTCCCGGCGATAATTTGTGCAGGAAATAAGCGCAATTTTACGTAACCCAACGCAACGAGGAGGAAGAGCAGGCTGCTGGGGGGTGACATGAAGGATGATGAGAAGAAATTTACCAACATAGTGTCATTTTTTTATATTCAGGCCATTAAAGTTTGTGGGTTGCTGTGAAGTGAGCATGAATGTAGCTGTGGTTGTTGAAATTGCCTCAGCGTCACTTGTTGGCCGTGCTGTGGTAACGTAATGCTGCTAAGATGACCACAGCATTGTTTCCTAGTCGTGCTGTGCTGGTACGACCCACAGCTTCGTATAATCAAAGCGTCAGTGTCATTTAGGCTTGCTGCGTTGCTAAAATAACCACAGCATTCTTGTCTAGGCTGTGCTGTGCTGGTATGACCCACAGCATCACTTATTGGGTCTTGCTGTGCTGTGTTGCTAATATAATCACAGTGTCAGTGTTACCTAGACTTGCTGTGTTGCTAATATAACCACAGCATTGTTACCTGGCCTTGCTGTGCTGACATAAACCGCAGCATCACTATTTGTTCCAGCTGTGTTGTTAATAAACTGTATATTTTGGTGGATAAGATGACTTTAGTTGATGGTGGTGGTACAAGATGACACCCAAACTAACAAACAATCTTTATAGCTGATATTGGTAGTAGAAAGCAAGACCCAAACTATCAAACGATCTTTAAAGCTGATATTGATGGTACGAGACGACACCCAAACTACCAAACCGTCTTTTTAGCTGATATTGGTGGTAGAAAACGACACCTAAACTACCAAACCATCTGTGAAGTGTGGGTCAGTGAGCACCAGATGGCCGAGATGGTGACATACTAGTACAGTGAATAAAATACCTTGAATGTATTTCTGGTATTAAGCCACCATCATCTTCAGGTGCATAACTAAACCTAAAAATTTCCACCAGGTGTTTTTGTACATTTTTGTGAAAGAGAATGGGTGGATGATGATTGTGTTAAAGTTATTTGTGGTATTATCAATTTTCCTAAAGATAAATAAACCGTTGCCTTGTGCCGTCTGCGTGTGTCAAGCTATCGGCCACAATCTTCTATATATTATGTTTCTTCTGAGTAGATACCCCAGCGTTCTTGAATTTTCTCAGTATGTGGAGTTGTCCCTATGTAACATTGCAAGGTGGATAGATTCATGTTACCCACAGTTTGCTTCTCCTTGCCATGTAGCTTGAGGTTTCATGCCTTGAACACCTTTATGTAAATCCTTCTTCAGCTTCAGGAAAAACTGGGGAACATTGACACAGCCTCCTGCTTTGTCCATTCGTAAACAATGCCAGCAGAGGGTTGTGGCTGTTCTGCATTAAATTTTGTTTACACACTTCAACAGGAAAACATTTCAGTGCATTTTCTCAAAATGGATTCCTATTTTACTGTAACTTCCCCCAAAAATTGTAATACAAGGTTGTTTATTTACAATGGTATTTTGTGTAAGATTTTAGGGTCATTGTTTTTATATCTGACGTACAGGCAACCCACTTTTTTGTGCCTTTTTTTAGGATGATTCAAGTGTCGTCTTATGCACCAGAATATGCACCAAACCACCTCCATTGTCACCTGGCCTTGCTGTGCTGATATAAACCACAGCACTATTTGGCCTTGCTGTGTTGCTTATATAACAGCATAAAGCTTTGTTGTTCTATGTTGTACTAATATAACCACAGTTACCTAGGCTTGCTGTGTGAACGTAACCACAGCATCACAGGACAATATAGACAGCAGAACTAGACAGAATGACGGAAAAATTTGATAGGTAGAAAATAGGTTAGTGAGATGGAAACAACAGAAAATTAGGTGCAGGGAAATACATTGTTTCCTCTGTTTATTCACACCATGGGCCGACAGGGGTGAGTGTGTGACAAGCTGCGGGTACAAGAATAAGAAAAACAAGAAGATAAAGATTGTCTATAAAGAAAAAAAATGCAGATTGAGTCAGGTTATGCTTTGACATGACCGAGAGTGTGATGAAGTGGTAAAAATAAGTAAAAAAAATTGATTATATGGATAAACATATTGTGAGACTAAGAGTGTGACTTAAGAGTGACAGGGCTGAGAGAGTGACAGGGGTGAAAGTGACAGGGTTAAGTGTGACAGGGGATAAGAGTGTGATGCAGTATGGGTAGAATATAATAAGCTCAAAAAGTGATTATAGGGAAAAATAATAATAAGAGAGATTGAGAGTGTGATGAAGTTGATACAGAAATAACTAGCAAAAAAAACTGATTATTAACAAAAACAACAAAGAATATGAGGAGAGTTTGATGAAATGCTGGTACACAAATAACTAACAGAAAATTGATTATTGGGAAAAAAAAAAAATTAAAAGCATTTGATTGAAATACTGGCACAAGAATAACTAGCTAAAACTTGATTATGGTGGAAAAACACATATTTATAGAGCCAAACAAAGGGAGGGAGAGAAGGGGGTGGGGAAGTTAGGCCTAAACAATACTGGGGAAATAAAATATACTGTGCCGTTATGGTGCCCAGCCAAGACGAACAAAACTATCGACTTATCCACCAGTTTGTACAGTCAGGCACCATGCTGTGTTGGAAGGGCCGTATTTAAAGTGTGTAGCATCTCGTGGCACTTGTATTAATGAGCCTTGCAGTGCCAAGTTCAGGTGTTTTAAGGAGTCACGGTTTGGGAGTGCCATGTTGAAAGTCACCCGTTTTCTGTGGCACTCTTGTATTCCGAGTGTTGTATTCCGAGTGTAGCTGTGCCAAGTTGAGGTGTTGGAGGTTAGGGAGTGCCATGTCT
>NW_026973666.1:2220000-2275000 GCF_035594125.1 Scylla paramamosain
TAACTTCTTTTGTTTGGCTCTAGTTTATTCTGGTGACTTCCTTCATTTGCCTCATGTCACACTAGTTAGGTTATACAATTCTGCAGACTGTCTTCATTTAGTGAGGCTCAGAAGTCACACTAGTTAGGATATTATTAATCTTTCCATCTCGGTTAGTTAGCATCACTCACCGACAACACTGACAAACTGTAAGTCGGCAAGTGAACATTGAAAACATTAGAAACTTAGAATTTTCCTTTTACATGTTGGCAGGGTGGCTGTGGTGTTGAAGTGAACACCTGGGGAAACTAATGATGTTTTATCACCTGTCTAGTTCCTCAACACCTGTCTGCATGTGGCGAGTGTGGGGGAAACAGGGGAAGTGTGTGATGTGTAGTGCATAGGTGTGCGCTTAGTAGTGGTGAGGTGTGGAACGGAAAGTGATATGCTTAGCAGTAGTGGTGGTGAGGTGAGTGTGGTGTGTGTGTGTGTGTGTGTGTGTGTGTGTGTGTGTGTGTGTGTGTGTGTGTGTGTGTGTGTGTGGTGATGTGTTAGAAGTATAAGATAGGAAGGGAAAGAAAGAATGATGATGTAAAACAGGAGCAGGTGCAGGTAGAAGATAGGAAAAGGAAAGAAAGATGATTAGGAAGAGGAGGATAAGGAAGTAATCAAAGAATAAGAAAATGAAAAGGAATAAGATGAAAAATAGTATTTAGAATGAAGGAAAGAAGAAGAAAATAAGGAGAAGGAGAGGAAAATGAGGAGAAACGAAGGAATAGGAAAATTAAAGGAAAGAAAAGGGAGAAAGTTAGGATTAAGAGAATGAAGAGAAGGGAAAAGAAAGAAAAAGGAAAAAAGGAATAAAAGAATTGAGAGAAAAGGAAAAGGAAAGAGAATGAGAGAAAAAAGAAAAAAGGAAAATGAAAAATGTGTGAATGAAAGGAAAGGAAAAGGAAGAAAAGATAACTAGAAGAAGGAAAAGAGAAAAAAAAGAAACTAAAGAATGAGGGAATGCAGAGAAAAGAAAAGAGAATGAGAGAAAAGAAAGAAAAAACTGAGAAACAAAAAGACAAGAGGAAAAAAATAAAAAGAAAAAGAAGAAGAAAGTTTGAAAGAAGAACAAGACAAAATAAATACACAAACAAACAAAAGATAAACAAGAATAAGGTAGAAGAAAAAGAAAAGATGAAAACAATAATAGAAGCAAGAATGAAAGGATAGAAAGAGATAGAAAGAGAAAGAAAGAAAGCAAGAAAAGATTAGAAACAACATGATTTGATACAGATAGATGGATAGACTCAAAAGAACACCAGCAAAATAGAAAGAGGGGGATATAGAAGGAAGAGAGAGAGAGAGAGAGAGAGAGAGAGAGAGAGAGAGAGAGAGAGAGAGAGAGAGAGAGAGAGAGAGAGAGAGATAGAGAGAGAGAGAGCAAGGACATGGAACAGAGAACATTGATAAACATACCAGTAAGATAAGGAATAGATAAAAGAGATAAAAAAGAAGGCATGAATGAAGATGGTGAAAGAAAGACTGAGGAATGGAATGCTAGAACAGAAAGTGAATGAATGAAGAGAAGATTTTGAAAGAAAGGAAAGAAGGAAAAAAGCAAATTTAGAGAAACTGGGATGTAAATGTGAAAGAAAATAAAAATCAAGGAAATTATGAATGAATAAATGAAAAGTGAATAAGATTATGAATAGGGACAGTTATGAGAGAGAGAGAGAGGGAGGGGGAAATTTAGTTTGAGAAATAAGGTTAAATTTTGAAATGAAAAAAGAAAGAGAAAGAATAAAGCAAATAAACAATAATGAAATATAATGAATAAATGAAGGAAAAATGTGAATCAAGGAAAATAAGAAAGAAAAAAATAACTTGATGAAAAGAGAGGATGATACGAAAAAATTAATATGGGTAAAAAGAAAACATACATTGCAGAAATGAATAATGAATTACAGTAGATGTATGTATATATGTATGTATGTATGTATGTATCTATGCATGAGTTATAGATAGCATGAATAATTTTACTGGATGTTGAGAAACCAAGGAAAAAAAAATATATGCATGTGTGTGTGTGTGTGTGTGTGTGTGTGTGTGTGTGTGTGTGTGTGTCGGAGCATCCACGTGCATAGATTATTAATGTAAAAACTGGTTGCTGGTTGACTGAGGCTTAAAATAGAACTGACAGCATTGACACCAAAAAAAGAAAAAGAAAAAAAACTGACAGATATAAATAAATGCAATAATAAGAGGAGACATTGAAACTATAAACAACTTGAGTGAAAAGTACATAGAATAATAAAAACCTGGTATTGACTCTGAAAACCACGAAAGAGAGAAGAAAATAAAAAAGAATAGGGAAGATATTGACACTTAAAATCATTAAAGGAAGACATAAATAAAAAAAAAAACAGGGAAGATATTGACACAAAATCATGAGAGAGAGAAGTAAATAAAAAAAAAAACTGGGAAGATATTGAGACTAAAAAACATTGGTGAGAGAAATTAAAGTAAATAAGATGACATTAAAACTATAAAGAACATTGGAGAGAGAAAACACAAAAAAAATAACGCTTGAAAAGGAAACTAAAAAGAAAAAATGGAGATAGATATATAAAAAAGAAAGGCATTGAAAAAAAAACACATAAAAAGACTTTTTAAAAATCAAATATGAAAAAGAAATATTTATTTTAATAGGTGAGAGAAAATGAAAGATAGATAAAATTTGACATTGAAACTAAAAAAAAAATCATTGAGATGGAAAAATAAAATAAGTACTTTTAGAATCAATTATGAAAAAAAAGTAAATAAAAAATAAAAACTGAAAATTAATTCAAAAGAAAGATATTTGTTGGAATGAAAAAAATAATAATATCCAGTAAAAAGAAAAAAAATTGTGTGATAGAAGTGGAAAGAATTCGTTAATTTTGCATGTGTGTGTGTGTGTGTGTGTGCATGTGTGTGTTGAGGAGAGAGAGAGAGAGAGAGAGAGAGAGAGAGAGAGAGAGAGAGAGAGAGAGAGAGAGAGAGAGAGGGGGGGGGGGGGGGGGGAAACAGTAACAGAGGAAGAAACAATACAGTGATAAAGACAGAATAGATGATAAAGATAAAATAGAAGGAGAAAGAAAGCAAGTAGTAAATTCAAAATAAGTGAATATAGATGATAAAAAGGAGACCGGAAGGAAAACTGGTTAAATGAGGGAAGTAGCAAAGGAGAAGAGAATAAACTAAAAGATAAACTGAACAGAAGCATGTGAAAGACAAAGAGGAAGAGGAAGAGGAAGATTAAATAAAATAAATGATAAAAATAAACTTGCAAGATATATAATGATAAATAGTGGGAAGAGGAAGAGGAAGAGGAAAATTAGAATCGAAAAACACCAAACAATGCATGACAGAGAGAGAGAGAGAGAGAAAGAGAGAGAGAGAGAGAGAAAAAAAAAAAGAAATGGAAAAAAAAGAGAAAAGAAAAAATAGGAAAAAAGAAAAGGGAAGGAAAGAAGTATAAAGAAAAAGAAAATAATGGAAAAAAGAAGAAAAAAGGAATAAGATAAATAAAGAAGTAAGATAGAAAAAGGAATTGAAGGAAAAAAAGAGGAAAATAAAAAGTTAAGAAAGGAAAAGGAGGGAAAAAACAAAAGGAAAAAAGAAAAATGAAAATAATGGAGAGAGAGAGAGAGAGAGAGAGAGAGAGAGAGAGAGAGAGAGAAGAAAACAAGACAAGAAGACAAAAAACAAAGAAATAAACAAAAAAAAATCATAAAAAAACCCACACACGCACACACACACACACACACACACACACACACACACACACACACACACACACACACACACACACACACACACACACACCAATAGCAGCACAGATCAACCAACACACGAACACACAAAGTCCCTCGCACACTTCCTAGTCTTCGTGAGGTGGAAATTTGTTTGTGTTTTGTTGTGTTTCGTTCTGTTTCACCCGTGCCGACCTTGACCCCCTGGTGATGCGTGAGGGAAAGTGGGAAAAGGGGAAATAGAGAGAAAGGGAAGGGAAAATATTTGAATGGGGGGATGGTTGGACTTCTTCATCTTCTTTTTCTTCTTCTTCTTCTTCTTCTTCTTCTTCTTCTTCTTCTTCTTCTTCTTCTTCTTCTTCTTCTTCTTCTTCTTCTTCTTCTTCTTCTTCTATTCATGGTGGAAAAAAAAAAGTTAAATTATGTAGATTTGAATATGTTTAACTGGTGAAAAATGTATGTATGTATGTATGTCTGTTTTTCCCCCATCAACAATATATTTCCTGACAATTAAGCACAGTTCACTTTTTCTTCATAGTTAAGTACTTGCAACACTTACATAAACAAGGCTAACTATCAATTTCCTCCTCTCTAACTGACCCTAACTGTGTTCCCTGTGTTCCATCAGCTGGTGGGGATAACACTTAAACTACTGAACTCCCTGCCTGCTTCTGTATTTCCTCCTTCCTGTGACTTGAGCTCTTTCAGGAGGGAGGCTTCAACACACTTATCCTTCAATTTTCAATGATTCTCTCTTTTGGGACTAGAACCTCATTGGGATTTTTCTTTTCTTTTCTTTGTTTTCCTTGGCTTATGATCCTCTTACCTGATAAAGCCAAAAAAAAAAGAAGTTTCTGATGATAACCAGTAAATTTTTCAACTTGCGTAATCAAAAGTATGATATGTACAGTCATGGCCTTAAGTTGTGTGCTGGTTGATGGCTGCGATCACAAGCGGAACACAATTCATGGCCAACTGTACATCTTGTAGCACTCATGTACAGGGTTAACTTAGGTAGATCGTTCTTTCATCCTACATACCCTGACTGGCCTTGTGTGTGTTCTGTCAGGTGGTGGAGCAACACTAACACTTGCTATACTAACTAGAATGTCCTTCTTTTCACCTGATTTACCTGGCTTGTCTCTGTGTCCTGTCAGAGGGTGAAGGAACACTTACCACTTATTATTCTGACTGTAGAATGTCCGTCTCTCACCCTAACCTAACCTAATGTCCTAACGTAACTTCCCATCTCTGTGTTGCATCATATGGTGAAGCAACACTTGGTACTTATTATACTGACTGTAGGTGCAGTATCTAACTTAATCCAACTGCCCATCTCTTAGTGTTCCATCAGATGGTGAATCAAAACAGCATTTACTATACTGATTAGAATGCCCCTCCTCTCACCTAATGTAACTGTCCATCTCTGTGTGTTTCATCAGAGGGTGAGGCAGCACTAAAGTTACCGATTACTGTGTTTAATTGTACATCTTGCAATATTTATAATCGTAACTATAGAATATCCTTCCTTTAACCTAACTTTCCTTGTCTGTGTTCCATCAGCTGGTGGAGCAACACTTGAGACTGCTCTGCAACACATACAGCCACATCTAAACATTATTGTGACTAGACATTGCAAAACGTAAATATCATACCACTTAGACATTGCAAAACATGATATTATACTAACTACACATTGCAAAGCCTGAACATTATACTGACTACACATTGCAAAACATACCTTTGTCGTCTTTCTCATGAGCACTCGTAAAAACCACACGGTGACTTTTAGCGTAGAGAATTGCAACACACTAGACTAACTTAAACAGATAACTCTTTCGCCTAACCTAACCGTGTTCTCTGTGTTCCGTCAGATGGTGGAGCAACACTTCTGTTTGCGGTGGAACAACTACCGCACCAACATAACAGCGGAGTTTGAAACACTGCGGGAGGGGGAGCATTTTGTGGATGTGACCCTTGCATGCGATGGGCAGCAGCTCAAGGCACACAAGGTTGTCCTCTCAGCCTGCAGTCCCTACTTCAAAGAGCTCCTGCAGGTGAGAGAGAGAGAGAGAGAGAGAGAGAGAGAGAGAGAGAGAGAGAGAGAGAGAGTGTGTGTGTATGTGTGTGTGCTGTTTTTTATCGTGTTCCTTCATCCACCTCCTTTTCCTTATATTTTTTGCTAGTATTTTCCCTCATATTTTTTTCCCTGTTCTCTTTTATTTGCCTTGCTTCAGAGAGAGAGAGAGAGAGAGAGAGAGAGAGAGAGAGAGAGAGAGAGAGAGAGAGAGAGAGAGAGAGAGAGAGAGAGAGAGTGTTTTTGATGTTTTCCTTCATTCATCTCCTTTTCTTTATGTTGTTTGTTGCCATTTGATTTTTTTCCCTCTTGTTTTCTTTTTTCACTCTTATTTATTTTACCTTGCTTTTCTTTTATTTTACCTTGCTTTTCTTGTCCTGTTTTTGTTGCTTTTCCTTCATCCATCCTTTTTTCTTTTGTTAGTGGCCATTTGTTAGTTTTTTCCCACTTTTCTTTTATATTTACTTTATTTCTCCCAATTCTGTCTTCAAAGAGCACATACTGGAGTGTGTGTGTGTGTGTGTGTGTGTGTGTGTGTGTGTGTGTGTGTGTGTGTGTGTGTGTGTGTGTATTTATGTTTTATGTTGTTTTCCCTTCATCCACCTTCCTTTTTCCTCCTTCATTTGTCTTCATTCTTCTCTTCATATTCTGGCCAGTACACAGAAACGGTCTGCTCTCTCACCACGACTGTTTTCCAAGGCCACAGAGATGATTAGCCGAGTTATCAAGAGTGTTTGTCCGGTTGATAATGTGGAACTGTTAATGTGTCGCTCAAACTGTAAAAACACCCTTAAAAACCCTGCGTCGCTTACTGTTTCCCTTGTTATTAATGCAAAAGTCTTGTTAATTTGTTATTAGAGCCATAAGAACACTCTTAAAAACCTGCATCACTTACTGTTTCCCCTGTTAATAATATAGAAATCTTGTTAATTTGTCACTAGAAGCATAAAAAACATCCTTAACAACTGCATCATTTAATGTGTCTCCTGTTATTAATGCAGAAATCTTGTTACTGTCACAAGAACTGTAAAAACACCCTTAAAAACCCGTGCTACACATTGTTTCTCCCGTTAATAATATAGAAATCTTGTTAATCTGTCACTATAACCATAAAAACCCCTTAAAAACCAATGCCATTTATTGTTTCTCCTGTTGATAATGTAGAAATCTTGTTAATCTGTCACTATAACCATAAAAACATCCTTAAAAACCTGTGCCATTTATTGTTTCTCCTGTTAATAATGTAGAAATCTTGTTAATCTATCACTAGAACCGTAAAAACACCCTTAAAAACCTGTGCCATTTATTGTTTCTCCTGTTAATAATGTAGAAATCTTGTTAATCTATCACTAGAACCGTAAAAACACCCTTAAAAACCTGCGTCATTTATTATTTCTCCTGTTAATAATGCAGAAATCTTGTTAATCTGTCACTAGAACCATAAAAACACCCTTAAAAACCCGCGTCACTTATTATTTCTCCCATTAATAATATAGAAATCTTGTTAATCTGTCTCTAGAACCATAAAAACACCCTTAAAAACCTGCGTCACCTCAACTAGAGCCTTTGGATAGTAGTGGAGGTGTATTGCAGAAGTGTTTTGTAATGTTGGTCAGTCATTTGTCTTCTTTCCTTGTCATCTATTTATCATTCATTTTAAACCATTTTCTTGTCTTTATTTCCTTTTTTCTGTATTTTTATCTTTTTTTCATCTTTTATCCTTGTCTTCCTTTCGTCCTCTTTCTCCTTTCATTTGCTTTCTTGTTCTATCTTTCAGTTCTCTTGTTTTTCCCCTATTTCACTTTTCATTTGTCTCTTTCCCTTCTTATTTATTTTCCCTCTTGTTTTTATTTATTTTTTTTAAAGTTTCCCTTTGTTTAGCAGTTGCTCTTGTTTTTCCCTCTTCTTGTCTTTCAGTTTCCTTCTTTTTCCCTCTCCTTGTCTTTTTATTTGTTTTCCTCTTTCCCTTCTTTTTATTTGTTTTCCCTTTTCTATCTTTCTCCCCACCTCTTGTTTTTAATTTCTCTCTTTTTCCCTCATTCATCTTTCATTTCCTTTATGTTTCTCTCCTTTTCCCTCCTCTCTTCTTTTCCTTTCTTTTTTTCTTCTCTCTTTTATTTCCCTCCTCTTTCTCTGCTTTTTTCTCCTGTTTTCATTTTTTCCTCTTTTCTTGTTTGTTATTCATCTTTTTTTTTCTTTCATTTTCTTTTTCTCTTCTTCTTTTCCCTCTAATCTGCTCTTTTTCCATCTCTTATCTTTTATTTCCATTGTTTTTCCTTTTTATTCTCTTTCATTTTCCTTGTTTTCCCTCTTGTCTTTTTTATTTTCCTTTTCCCTCTTCTCATTTGGTCTTTTTTCCTCTTCTCATTTATTTGTCTTGTTTTTCCCTCATTTTCTTTTTTCCTTCTTTTCTTTCATTAATCTTGTTTTCCCTTTCATTACCTTTTTTTCCTTTCTAAGTTTCATCAATCTTGTCTTTTTTTCTTTCTTTCTTTGTTGCTTTCTTTCTCTTTCTTGTATTCATTGTTGTTCCTCTTTTTTCCTCCTCCTCCTCCTCCTCTTCTTCTTCTTCTTCTTCTTCTTCTTCTTCTTCTTCTTCTTCTTCTTCTTCTTCTTCTTCTTCTTCTTCTTCTTTTTCTTCTTCTTCTTCTTCTTCTTCTTCTTCTTCTTCTTCTTCTTCTTCTTCTTCTTCTTCTTCTTCTTCTTCTTCTTCTTCTTCTTCTTCTTCTTCTTCTTCTTCTTCTTCTTCTTCTTCTTCTTCTTTATTATCTACTTTATTTTCTACTTATTTCCTTTTTCCTTTTTTCCTTTTTTTGTTCTTTTCCTCTTCCCTTTTCTGTTTTCCTTTGTCGACTTGTCTATTTTTCCCTTTTTTACTTTTTCCACTTTTCCTGCTTTTCCTTTATTTTTCTTTCATTTCTTTCTATTTTTCTATTCTTCTATTTTTCCCTTTTTTCCTTCCTTTTTTGTGTCTGTGAACTTAACTTTTTCTCAGTATCTATTGTTTTTTTTCCCTTTTTAATCCAGCTTAGTCATTGTGTGTGTGTGTGAATTTAAGCTTATGTTCTCTAAATCTGTTTTTTCCCCTGTTTTCCTTCTTTTTAATCCAACTTAGTAATTCTATTTGTTTATGTTCTGTGTATCTATTTTTATTTTCCTTTTATTTTCCTTTTTTTATTCAGCTGTGTAAACTTAGCTCTTTCCTTTTTCCCTTTTTCCCTTCCTTTTTTAATCTAGCTTAGTCGTCCTCTGTGTGTGTGTGTGTGTGTGTGTGTGTGTGTGTGTGTGTGTGTGTGTATGTGTGTGTGTGAGAGAACTTACGCTGGAATATGCAACATTTAAAATTAAACTTGTTATCTTGTCTATTTTTACTATAACAAGTGTGTGTGCGTGCGTGCGTGTGTGTGTGTATGAGCGCGTCACCTTCAGCAACTAAGTACAAATGACCTTGATGAGGACAGGTAACACCCCCTCCCTCCCTCCCCCTGCACCCCAGCACCCCCACACTACACCTCCACTCCCTCCACTATTGTGTAAGTTGCTTGTGTCCCCCACCACCACCACCACCACCCCCACCACCATCTACTCTTTATTTATCAAATGTCGCAATAACAAAGAGAGACAGTGGATAGATTAAATACTGCAATGTGGGGAAGAATAAGCAAGTGAGGGAAAGAGGCTGAGATGCATGCAGTGAGATTAATATGACATGACAGGCCAGTAATCCTAAACACTCGGCTGTCTCACCACGACTCTTCGAAGGCCACGAGGTGATCAGCCGGCAAAGGTGTTTCTATGGTTAATCTGTGACCAGCGCTATAGAAACACTTGAAGACTCTATTTATTCATCAAGACTGTTTTCCAAGGCCACAGAGATATTTAGCTGGGTTCTCAGTGTTTTTTCCTGTTCACAGTGTAGAAATGTTGTTAATCACGAGAACTGTAAAATCACCCTTAGAAGCCTGTGTCACTTCAACTAGAACCAAGAAAACTCCCTTAAAAACACGTCACTTCAACTAGAATTGTAAAAACACCCTTATTTATAAACCTGCGTCACTTCAGCTACAATCACAAAACGCCCTTAAAAAACCCACATCACTTCAACTAGAACCTTAGAAACACCCTTAAAAACCCACATCACTTCAACTAGAACCTTAGAAACACCCTTAAAAACCCTAGTCACTTCAACTAGAGCCTTTGGAAAGTAGTGGAGGTGGGGGTGCTGAAGTGTTGAAGGTTATAGTCTTGAGATAGAGAGAGAGAGAGAGAGAGAGAGAGAGAGAGAGAGAGAGAGAGAGAGAGAGAGAGAGAGAGAGAGAGAGAGAGAGAGAGAGAAGGAAGTTTGTATTAGGAATAAGAGAATAAGAGATGTGGTGATTGGTTGAGGTAGTGAGAGAGAGAGAGAGAGAGAGAGAGAGAGAGAGAGAGAGAGAGAGAGAGAGAGAGAGAGAGAGAGAGAGAGAGAGAGAGAGAGAGAGAGAGAGAGAGAGAGAGAATGTTTAGTAAAGAATTAAATATGCTTAAGAAACCAGTGGAAAAACTAACTGGAGACGTGTGTGTGTGTGTGTGTGTGTGTGTGCGTGTGGGGAAGAGAACACAACAAAAAACAACCACAAAATAACAGCCATACACACACACACACACACACACACACACACACACACACACACACACACACACACACAACAATAATAATAATGGTGATGGTGGTGGTGGTGGTGATGCACTGATGCAATAAAGAAGATGCGTTTTCTCTGTCACTGGCAAACAACTTATTGAGAATTCTAATTAAACGTGTCTTAGTGTTAATTTGGCTTGGATTTGTGACTTAGAGGAAAAATTACTGTGTGGAAGGAAGAAATAGTAGTAGTAGTAGTAGTAGTAGTAGTAGTAGTAGTAGTAGTAGTGTATAATTAGGCTTCTTTCCCTCCTACAACCACATATGTTACTTAGCATTAAACACACACACACACACACACACACATGCACACACATGCGCACACAGACACACCTGGAGCCAATTACTGGTGTAGGGTGTGCTTTCATGCTTCTGGCTTTCTAATGGATAAGAACTAAAGGTGGAAAAAAGACTGAACACTTGTGCCTAACCTAACCTAACAGGACTAGTGCATGCAGAAGCTGAACAAAGCTAACTTAGTCTAATATAACCTATTCTATTCTAATTTAACTTAACCTAATCAATCTTATCTTAACCTAACCTAACCAGTCTTACCTATCCTAATCTAACCTAATTTAACCTAACCTATCCTGATCTAACCTAACCTAACTTATCCTACTGTAATCTAACTTAACCTATCATGTCCTAACCTAACTTAACCTAACCTAACCCAACATAACTAACAGATGCAGAAATAGAACAGATCTAACCTAACCTAACCTAACCTAACCTAACCTAACCTAACCCAACATAACTAACAGATGCAGAAATAGAACAGATCTAACCTAACCTAACCTAACCTAGACCAACACAGACAGACCCCAAGCCTTAGATGCAGAAACTGAACAAATACTTAACCTAACCTAACTTTTCCTGACCTATCCCATCTTAACTGAACCTGACATAACTAACACATGCGGAAACAAACCTAACCTAACGAAACCTAACAACACCAATCAAACCAACACAGACAAACACCAAAAAATCCTTATCTAACAACACAAACTCGAAAAATCCTAATCTTACTTAACATACTCCAAAAAATCATACTCGAACTTAACACAAACTCCAAAAGTCACAATCTAACTTAACACAAACTCCAAAAATCCTAACCTAACTTAACACAACAGACATATACACAGAAATACAATAAACACACCTTAACTTAACCCAGTCCAAAGCAACACAATCAAAACTTAGACATAATATTCTAAATGTAAGCTAACCTAACCAAGCATTCACATTGTCAAGAAGAATACCCCCTAATCTAACCAGAACACCACACACACACACACACACACACACACACACACACACACACACACACACACACACACACACACACACACACACACACACACACACACACACACACACACAACATCCTTAACCTAACATAAACACTATGCACACACAGCATCCTAACCAAACCAAACCGAAACACCACACCACAATGTCCCAAACCTAACCTAACCAAAACACCACACGCAACCTAACCTAATCTAACTAAACCTAACCAAAACACTGCACACAACATCCCTAACTTAACCAAACCTAAGCTAACCTAACCAAACCAAAACACCACACCACAATGTCCCAGACCTAACCTAACCAAAACACCACACGCAACCTAACCTAATCTAACTAAACCTAACCAAAACACTGCACACAACATCCCTAACCTAACTTAACCAAACCTAAGCTAACAACCACACAGCATTCCATCACACCATCCCAAACCTAACTTAATCTAACCTAACCAAACCAGAAGGACCCCAAACCACACCACACCACACCAAACCTCCCCTCCCCTCCCCTCCCCTCCCCTCCCCTCCCGTCACCTGCCGTCCGTCACCTAACACCGCCCTCTGTGCCGCAGGGGAACCCATGCACGCACCCTATCATCATCCTCCGGGACGTGGCATACACACACATGAGGAGCTTACTGGAGTTTATGTATGCGGGAGAAGTGAACATCTCCCAGGTACACCTTGGTGCCTTTCTCCACACTGCAGAGGCTCTCAAGATCCGGGGGCTGGCCGAGTCCTCCGATGACAGGAAAGACCATGTGAGTATTGTGTGGGGCCTTTTGGTACCTCTGTGCTTGCTTACTGGGGGTCTAATTAAGTTTGGGAGGGTCTGGTTGTATGCAGGGACTGTTTGAGGTTGGTTGTATATGGGACTGGTTGAGGATGGTTTAGGTAAGTTAGCGGAGTAAGTTGTGTGGGGCCTGTGAGACCTCTATGCTTGCTTACTGGGGGTCTAGTTAGGTTTGGGGGAGGGTCTGGTTGTATGTGGGACTGTTTGAGGTTGGTTTAGTTAGGTTAGACAAGTAAGTGCTGGATGGGACTTGTGGGACCTC
Source organism: Scylla paramamosain (assembly GCF_035594125.1). NCBI lineage: Eukaryota > Metazoa > Arthropoda > Malacostraca > Decapoda > Portunidae > Scylla > Scylla paramamosain. The sequence continues at coordinate 2,232,882 of NW_026973666.1, forward strand.
TGGCTTGGTTACGGGAGATCTAGTTAAGCTGAGACTAGTTAAGCCTGTGGGACCTCCTGGCTTAGTTACTGGGGGTCTTGTTGTGTGTGGGAGTTTGGGAGTGTTTGGTTGTATGTGGGACTGACTAAGATTGAACTAATTAATCTTTCGGTGTCTGGTTACCTAAAAAGACCATTTAAGTACTGTACACCACCTTTGGGACCTCCTGGCTTGGTTACTGGGGGTCTAGTTAAGCTGGGGAGGTCTGGTTGTGGTCCTGGTGGCTTGGTGGTACAGTCGTGATGCAAAATTGAATAGTTGTGTTTGAATCCTAATTGTCTCTGTTATTTGATTGTGTGGGGCTAAAATCGATTGGCTTAGAAAAGAGTTTGTGTGTGTGTTTAATGGTTTGTAGAAGTGATTAAGATTGATGTAGTTAAGCTAGAGGTGTCTGGCTGCATGTCGGATTGGTTAAGATTGATTAATGTAAGTTTCCAGTGTCCATTCTTAAGTTAGGAAAGATTTTGTGGGTAGTGGATGTGTTTAATGATGTGTGGAAGTGGTTGGAATAGGCTAAGTTAAGTTCGAGGTATCCGTGTGTGTGTGTTGGATTGGTTAAGATCAATTAATTTAAGTTTTCAATGTCCATTCTTAAGTTAGGAAAGATTTTATGGCTACTGGCTATGTTTACTTGTATGTGTGGAGGTAATTAAGATTGATTTAGATAAGTTCGAGGTGTCTGTCTGTGTGTCGGATTGGCTAAGAGTAATTAATTCAAGTTTTCAGTGTTTGTTCTTAAGTTAGAAAAGATTTTATGGCTACTGGCTATGTTTACTTGTATGTGTGGAGGTAATTAAGATTGATTTAGATAAGTTTGAGGTGTCTGTCTGTGTGTCGGATTGGCTAAGAGTAATTAATTCAAGTTTTCAGTGTTTGTTCTTAAGTTAGGAAAGATATTATGGCTACTGGCTGTGTTTACTTGTGTGTGGAAGTGATTAAGATTGATTTAGTTAGGTTGTCTGTTTGTGGGATTGGATTTGCTAAGATCAATTAAGTTTTCATTGTTTATTCTTAAGTTGGGAAAGATTTTACGGCTGCTGGCTGTGTCTAATGATGTGTGGAAGTGGTTGGAATAGGTTAAATCAGGATATAGGTGTCTGTTTGTATGTCGGATTAGCTAAGATCAATTCAACAAAACTTTCGGTGTTGTGTTCTTTATATTTTTGCATCCTAACACCTTTCCAGCTCCTTTCCACTATTCATTTTATTCATTTCACTCATTTGTCCTCTCTTTTCATCCTGCAGTCCTCAATCACTCCTCCCTTGTTTATTCTCTGTCTGTTCCTCCTCCTCCTCCTCCTTCATCCTGTCCTTCCTTCATCTCCAGTTGGAAAAGAGATAGGGAGATGTGTGAGGTGGAGAGAGAGAGAGAGAGAGAGAGAGAGAGAGAGAGAGAGAGAGAGAGAGAGAGAGAGAGAGAGAGAGAGAGAGAGAGAGATTAAAAGTACAATAGAATCTGTGTATTGTTGAAATGATATAATGTGCTAAGCTTATGCAAGAGAGAGAGAGAGAGAGAGAGAGAGAGAGAGAGAGAGAGAGAGAGAGAGAGAGAGAATTAGTAAGTATTAACACAACACACATTATTATAGTTGTTGTTGCAGAATAAAACTAAACAACATTTCCTCAGTTATTATTATTATTATTATTATTATTATTATTATTATTATTATTATTATTATTATTATTATTATTATTATTATTATTATTATTGGTGCTATAGTTATCATTGCAAAATTTTCTTATAGATTGTTATTGTTGTTGTTGTTGTGGTTGTTGTTGAGGGTGTCTGGTGGATGTCTTCAAGTGGTACAGGGGACACAACAAGGGTGACTAAGAGGGGGTCTGGTGGAGGTCTTCAAGTGGTACAGGGGACACAGCAAGGGTGACTATGACTAAGAGGGGGTCTGGTGGAGGTCTTCAAGTGGTACAGGGGACACAGCAAGGGTGACTAAGAGGGGGTCTGGTGGAGGTCTTCAAGTGGTACAGGGGACACAGCAAGGGTGACTAAGAAGGGGTCTGGTGGAGGTCATCAGGTGGTACAGGGGACACAACGAGGGTGACGTCAGCAAAATTCTCCGGATCAGTAGTGAGGATAGAACAAGAAGTAATTGGTTCAAGTTTGATAAAGGTAGACTTAAGAAAGAGACAGGAAAGAATTGGTTCTCAAACAGTAGTGGGTGAATGGAATAGGCTCAGTAACCAGGCTGTTAGTGGTGGGTCATTAGGGAGCTGTGAGGGAAGACTGGACAAGTGTATGGATGGGGATGACAGGTGGAAACAGCCAGGTGTGTTTTGTACAGGGACTGCCACGTGTAGGCCTGATGGCTTCATGCACCAACCCTTGTGTTCTGATGTTGTTCTGTGTAGCATTGTTGATGGTGGTGTGTGTGTTGCAGGGTGTTTTACCTTGTGTTGTGTTGTGTTCTGTGTTGGTGACTTGGTGTGTGTTTCAGGGTGTGGTGGTGCAGGGTGGTGCAGTGATCATGTTGGTGACCTGGTGTGTGTTTCAGGGTGTGGTGGTGCAGGGTGGTGCAGTGTTCATGTTGGTGACCTGGTGTGTGTTTCAGGGTGTGGTGGTGCAGGGTGGTGCAGTGTTCATGTTGGTGACCTGGTGTGTGTTTCAGGGTGGGGTGAACAGCATGTCACCGCTGTCGGCGCTGAAGTCGTCGCTGAGTGGACTGGGCAACATGGGCCTGGGTGGCCTGGGCACTCCCTCCATCCTGGAGCGCCCCCTGGTGCCCCAGCTGCTGCCCCACCACTCAGACAAGCCCGGACCCCCCTCCCCTGTGCCACCCCACCACCTGGCGCAGCACATGGGGCCCCCCTCTCTCCCTGGCCAGCGGCGCCCCCCTCCCCGCCCCGCAGGTGGGCCCCACCAGCACAAGTAGCAGCAGCAGCATCACCTCCAGTGCCCCCGCCCTGCCCCAGGGCCCCCTGCCCCTCACCGTGCCCCCCTCCCAGGTCGGCGACCGCCCCTCCCGCCCCCGGAGCCCGCCGACCGCACCCCCTCCCCTCCCCCTCCCCTGCCGCCCTGCAAGCGCATCAGGCTGGAGAAGAGGCAGCTGGATGCCCCCACCTCCCTGCCAGACAAGAACAGCCACCCTGACCCTGCCAACGGAACCCCCGGGGCCGCCGCCGCTGCTGCCGCCGCCACCCCCACCCCCTCGGCCCCGCCCCCAGAGGACCTGACTCACCCTGTGCTCAAGGTAACACACACACACACACACACACACACACACACACACACACACACACACACACACACACACACACACACACACACACACACACACACACACACACACACACAGTCACGCCTGGCCTGTCACAGTCCTTTGTACAAATTCTCTTGCATTCAGTTATTCTTTTTGTTTTCTTTTCCTTCCTTCGCTTTTCTAGTTATTGATGTATTTCTCTATCCTCCTCCTCCTCCTCCTCCTCCTCCTCCTCCTCCTCCTCCTCCTCCTCCTCCTTAATCTCAGTTACTGGAAGGAAGAGAATTACCAGAAAGATTAAGATATTTTATACTCTCTCTCTCTCTCTCTCTCTCTCTCTCTCTCTCTCTCTCTCTCTCTCTCTCTCTCTCTCTCTCTCTCTCTCTCTCTCTCTCTCTCTCTCTCTCTCTCTCTCTCTCTCTCTCTCATGTATGTTTATCAATATTTTACATCTTTATTTTTATTTATGTTTTGCCTTAAGATTTGGCCAGGAAGATTAAGATATTAGTCTCTCTCTCTCTCTCTCTCTCTCTCTCTCTCTCTCTCTCTCTCTCTCTCTCTCTCTCTCTCTCTCTCTCTCTCTCTCTCTCTCTCTCTCTCTCTCTCTCTCATGTATGTTTATCAATATTTTACATCTTTATTTTTATTTATGTTTTGCCTTAAGATTTGGCCAGGAAGATTATGGGATTAGTCTCTCTCTCTCTCTCTCTCTCTCTCTCTCTCTCTCTCTCTCTCTCTCTCTCTCTCTCTCTCTCTCTCTCTCTCTCTCCCCCTTTCCTTTCCTTTCCTTTCCTTTCCTTTCCTTTCCTTTCCTTCTTTTCTTCCTTCTTTTCTACCTTCTTTGTTTTATTATATCATCCTCTTTCTGTTTCCCTATTATTATTATTATCAACCTCCTCTTCCTCTTCCTTTTCAAAACGCACGATCAAGATTTTTAAAATGCATTTGTTTTTCACACCTGCCCGTTTGTTTGTACGTTTGTGACTTATCTCTCTCTCTTTGCAGGTATGTGGTGTTTACGCCATTTGGAAAAGCTGTGGCTGTGGGTGAGATACTGTGTGTGTGTGTGTGTGTGTGTGTGTGTGTGTGTGTGTGTGTGTGTGAGGCTAGTGGTCCTATCCTGCATGTGTGTGTTTATTTTGTATTGTTCAGTAAAAAATAAAGAAGGAAGGAAGAAAGGAAGAAGAGAGAGGAAGAGGTGGAGGGAAAAGGGAGATAGGAAGAAATAAGGAAGAGAAGGAAAGATAGAAGAAGAATGAAGATAAAGAGGAACTAGAAACCAGAGAGAAAATAGGAGGAAAAGAGATGTTTAGAGAGAGAGAGAGAGAGAGAGAGAGAGAGAGAGAGAGAGAGAGAGAGAGAGAGGCCAATATTCTGAAATGCTTTGCTCTCTCACCATGACTGTTTTTCAAGGCCACAGAGATGAGTAGCCGGGTTCTCAAGAGTGCTTCTCCTGTTAATAATGCAGAAATCTTATTAATCTGTCACTAGAACTGTAAAAACACCCTTAAAAACCCACATCACTTATTGTTTCTCCTGTTAATAATGCAGAAATCTTATTAATCTGTCACTAGAACTAAAAACACCCTTAAAAACCCACATCACTTATTGTTTCTCCTGTTAATAATGCAGAAATGTTGTTAATCTGTCACTGGAACCGTAAAAACACCCTTGAAAACCCGTGTCACTTCAAGTAGAGCCTTTTGGAAGTAGTGGAGGTGTCATTGAAGTGTTGCAGAATAGAATAGAAAATAGAATAGAATAGAAAATTGAATAAAATAGAGATGGTAAAGGAGGAGGAGAAGGAAAGGACAAAGAAAAGAGAATATAGTAAAAGAGAAAGTAATAGAAGGAAGAAGAAATAAAGGAAGGTGCAGGAAAGGAAGGAGGAGCAGGTGATAGAAAAGAGGAGATAGAAAAGGGAAAAAGGAATAGGTAGGATGAAGTAAAAGAAAAAATAAAGAAGAAAGTAGGAAAAATCAAAGGAGAGAATCATGTAAAGGGAAAAAGAGAGAGTAAATAAAAACATGAAGGTGGAAGGAAAGAAGAAGAAGGAGGAGGAGTAGGAGGAGAAGAAAAGAAGATAGAATTAAGATCATTTTTTGTGTTTGTTTGTGTGTTCATGTGTATCTGGCATCTGAGCTTGTGACACACACACACACACACACACACACACACACACACACACACACACACACACACACACACACACACACACACACACACACACACACACACACACACACAGAATTAGTTGAAATGTTATAGGTTTGTGTATATTTCTCAACAGTGAACAGGAAATTTATAGATAAATACACATAGAGAAAAAAACATATTTGATAGAGAAAACAATTGCAAACACTAACATTATGAACATTTCCTCTCACAATCAACAATAAACATAAAATTCTGAAAAAAAATATATATATATCAAATGCATCTGTAAGGAAAAGATACAATTTTTCCTTTTCTGCATATCCGTGTCAAAGATTTAGCATTGTGTTTGTTCAGTATATTCAAATTAATCTGCATTTTATCATTTCATCATCTCATATCCTGTTGTATTTGTGTAGCCAGCTATATTTTAATCTCAGTATTGGAGGAGGGGCAGAGTAGGGAACAGTCTCATTGTGAAGGGATAGGGATGAACCAGTGTGTGCTGTGGGCTTTGCTGTGGGTCTGTGAGCCGGCTCTAGTCATCAAGGCCCACGTCACCTCGACTTCTAAAGCTGACCAAAAAAAAAAAAAAAAAAATTGCTGTGGGTGTGTGTGGCCAGCTGTGGCGTGCCTTAAGTTCCTGGGGTGTGGTAAGGTGACCCATGAGACTGTCCCTTTTCACCAGACTGACAGGACTAAGAGTGTGAATGACGTATGTGTGTGTGTGTGAGCGTGTGGTGTCTCGTCTGGGCTGCCCTGCGTGGGATGTGGCTTAGGGCATAAAGAAAGGAAGATAAAAGTCTCAGTGTTTATGTGGAACTGTACCTGTGTGAGTGTGTGTGTGTGTTTGTGTGTTATCCTTATCCCCGCTCAGCTGCCTTCATGATCCCACAAGTTAGGTTCCTCAGTGCCTCTCCCCCTTTACCCCAGCCCATCCCAGTGTTGTGTCCCTTGTGGCTCTTTGTGCTGCCTGGCCTTGTTTACATTAGCAGTGACACAGCACAACACATTGGCTTTCACTGCAGATTTCACTGCTGGAGTACACTGCCTGCTGATTGGGTGGATTAGTGAGGGAGGGAGAGAAGAAGAGAGTGAATGAGTGAGGCTTGTGTAATGCTGGGTGGTGTTAAGAGAGAGAGAGAGAGAGAGAGAGAGAGAGAGAGAGAGAGAGAGAGAGAGAGAGAGAGAGAGAGAGAGAGAGAGAGGTGCGTGTGTGTATAATAATGAAAAATAATGACAGTTTTGTAGAAATAGAAATAGCAGAGAGAGAGTGATGATAATGAGAATAATGACTGTTTTTTTTTTTTTTAGTGACAAATAGCAGATAGTGGGAGAGAGAGAAACTACATTTCATTCTGGATAACAATAATAATAATAGATATTTTCAAGTCATTTATATAAAGTTTGGTATTTTTTGCATGGTGACTGAGGCTAGAAAGAGAGAGAGAGAGAGAGAGAGAGAGAGAGAGAGAGAGAGAGAGAGAGAGAGAGAGAGAGAGAGAGAGAGAGAGAGAAAACAGACATCCTTTTCATTATAAAAACAAAGGATGAAATGTCAAGTAATTAGTATATTTAATGCATTAAGAATTCCCAGATACATTTTTAATTACAAGAGTGAGAAATTAAACATATTGAATCAGAGAGAGAGAGAGAGAGAGAGAGAGAGAGAGAGAGAGAGAGAGAGAGAGAGAGAGAGAGAGAGAGATTTAAACCCAGCCACTCTCTACCCAGACATGCATTTTATAAGCGTAAAAGATAAACATTAAAAAAGATAAACATTAAATAACTAACATTGAGACGGTGTAGGTTTGCCAGTCACTGGGAGAGAGAGGAGCGCACACACACCACACACACACACACACACACACACACACACACACACACACACACACACACACACACACACACACACACACACACACACTCTTAATACACTAACCAGCAAAGAGTGAGTCTAGCATTACCAGTCACCAGTACAGGCATGAGAGAGAGAGAGAGAGAGAGAGAGAGAGAGAGAGAGAGAGAGAGAGAGAGAGAGAGAGAGAGAGAGAGAGAGAGAGAGAGAGAGAGAGAGAGAGAGAGAATCAGCATAACATCAAAGTCACTGGTAAGGAAACAAACACAGCATTCCCTCACAGTGCCGCTCAGTGCCACCCTCACCCCTGCTCGTATCATATGCTTAAGGGCTGCCAGACAAGCCGTGGTGCCTGACTGGGTGATGGCGGCACACTGGGTTCTTGTAGTGTTCCTTGTGAAATTTTAAGACTTATGGCACCACTTGGCACTGCTGGGGGCTGGTGGTACATGTAGTCTTGCCCCCACAGGTGATACAGGGTGCTAGGACTGATGCTTGTGTTTTGGTCTGTCTGTGTGTGAGAGGGTCTGTCTAGCTGTCTGTCTGTGTGAGAGGGTCTTTCTAGCTGTCTGTCTGTGTGAGAGAGGCTCTGTCTAGCTGTCTGTGTGTGTGTGAGGGTCTGTCTAGCTGTCTGTCTGTGTGAGAGAGGGTCTGTCTAGCTGTCTGTGTGTGAGAGGGTCTTTCTAGCTGTCTGTCTGTTTGTGAGGGTCGGTCTAGCTGTCTGTCCTGTGTGTGAGGGTCTGTCTAGCTGTCTGTGTGTGTGAGAGGGTCTGTCTAGCTGTCTGTCTGTGTGAGAGGGTCGGTCTAGCTGTCTGTCTTTAAAGTGACTCAAAATTACCTTAACATTTCATTTCCTTGACTAACTTCAGCTGTTTCTATTTTTATTCTTCTTTCTGGTTAGCTTATCTTTTAGTAGCTCCAGCCTTAGTGTTTGTTTTCATTGCTGTCTTGTAAATACCTCCTCTTTGATTAGTCCTTGCAGTGTTTGTTTTCATTGTTGTCTTGTCAGTATCTCTACTAACTTCAGTATTGTTTGTTGTTGTCATCTTGTCTCTATCTCCTCTCTATATAATTTCCCCTCTTTTATTAATCCCTACAGTGTTTTGTTATTGTCACTACCTCTTTTATTAACCTAGTGGTGTTCAGTAATGTTCAATTTTCATCACTGCCTGGCCGCCTCTACCACTAATGTTTGGCCTTGTCTTGTCATCTTGGCCCTGTCTTGTCACCACCTCCTCTCCCTCTCGCTGTAGCATTCCTATTTAATTTTTATAGTCCTGTTTAATTTTTATGCATCCTCTCCTTGCTTTGAATCTTATCGCTGTTTTGTCACTTCCTCTGAATCTTACTGCCTGTCTTTGCATCCTCTCTGTGAATCTTATCGCTGTTTTGTCACTTCCTCTGAATCTTACTGCCTGTCTTTGCATCCTCTCTTACTTTGAATCTTATTGCTCTGTCTTGTCACTTCCTCCTCTTACTGTGAATCTTACTGTCTTGCCATCTCCTCCTCCCCCACAAATTAAAGGATCGTCGTTTAATTTTTATGGCTCTACATCCCACAACATCCTCCTATTTTAATTTCTATGCCCTATTTTGTCACCGCCTCCTCTTACTCTCTTATCATTGTCTTGTTACCTCCCTCTCTGTCACTAACTAAGGCATTTCCATTTAATTTTTATTCCATTTTATTGCTACAGACCTATTTTAACTTCTATTCCTTGTTTTTTTCTCACCACTTGGCCTTTTATATAACCATTAGCATTTAATTTTTACAGCTGTTTTCCCACCTCCTGTGATGTTCTGCCTTTCAGCACCTCATCCAACATTTACAGCTTTACACGCCACTATTTCCCCTCTCCAATCCCCGCACTGGCTTCTAATTTCCCTCACCGCAAGTGGCAGCAAAAATATCATGAATTACTGGCAGTGTTAGGGAAAAAAGTGATTCGAGGAACACACCACAGCTTGCATTGAACAGTTAGCACGCATCTGCCATGATCCCCCAAATGCTCAAAGTATATTCACAGTCACTTTTCCGCGTCTAGCATGCAGTGGCGGGCGCTGGCAGGGTGTGTATAGACGGCGGTGTGGCTTATCATGCTTTTGCTGCAGTATTGGGTGCCTTTTAATAGGGGAAGTGTACTGAGAGTGTTATAGAGAGTGGTGAGGGTTGGTGGGACTGAAGGTAGAGCAGTGGTAATTTATCATGCTTAGATTCTGGTGCTTTGGTTCCTTGTGTTAGAGGTGATGAGTCATTCAGCTCCTTTCCACTAGGAGCTGATGGGAATAAGAGTGTGTACGTGTGTGTGTGTCTTGTCTGGCCTGCCCTGTGTGGGATTGCCAGCTTGGTATAGAGGTAGGGTTAAGGGCTTTCCTGCCTCTCTCTGCCTTCTCATGCCATCTTCACTGCCAATCTTAATAGACGCTGAATGTAATTGAAGTAACTTACGACGCCGCATTTCATTGAAGGTTTATCAAGTACTGGCCAGGATTGAGTGTGTGAGATGGTGTGTTCATGATTCTGTTGTCTGACAGGCTGCAGTGGGAGGTTATTGGGGTTTTTCAAGGGTGTTTTCCTGGTTCTATAGTTTTAACAGGCTGCAGTGGAAGTTATTGGGGTTTTCAAGATACCAGGAATAGTTCAACACGAGAACTACACAAAGAATGAGAGAGAGAGAGAGAGAGAGAGAGAGAGAGAGAGAGAGAGAGAGAGAGAGACGAGAGAGAGAGAGAGAGAGAGAGAGAGAGTGCCACACGAACAAGACATCGAAACACCACTAACCCTACTTACAATAGCATCTTAATCTCCCCCCACCCACACACACACACACACACACACACACACACCCCCACACACCCCCACACACACACACACACACACACACACACACACACACACACACACACACACACACACACACACACACACACACACACACGTTTAGCCAGGTTTATCCACAGTAGAGATGTTTGCCTCCCTTTGTGTCAAGTATTAGCAACCCAAAGACCTTGTTGTGGGATTGAGAGTGGTCTTAGTCTTATTGAGGTCCTGTGTGTCGCAGTTTGGACTTCGGTGTTACGTGTGTGTGTGTGTGTGTGTGTGTGTGTTTTCAGTAGATTAGGATTCTGTTAGTGCAGAGTTATATTGGTCGTGTTGTGTGTGTGTGTGTGTTTGGGAGGTGTCTGGCTTAGGGGAGAAAAATGATAAAAGAGAAAAGAAGGAAGGAAAGAAAAAGGAATTGATAAGTAGAAAAAATGTGCATGTGTGTGTGTGTGTGTATGTGTGTGGTGTCTGGCTTAGGGGACAAAAAGTATATATAAAAAAGAGGAAAGAAGGAGGGAAACTAAAAAGAAATTGATAAGTAACGAAAGAATGTGTGTGTGTGTGTGTGTGTGTGTGTGTGTGTGTGTGTGTGTGTGTGTGTGTGTGTGTGTGATTACCTAGTAGTAATTTACAGTGGTTGTGTGGTCCCATCTCCACATCTACACTTGCCCAGTTTTTCCTTGAAGTTGTGCACACTTATTGCCAATACTATCTCCTCACTAAGCTTGTTCAAACTTCTATATTTCTCTGTAGGTAATTATTTCTTTATATTACTCAAGCATCTTTTTCTTAGTCTTTTGCCGTGTGCTTGTGTATATTTGGTATTTCCTTCTTCTCTCAGCAGCAGTTTCTCATTTTTCAATTTCTTCCACAATTCCACAGTTTATATATCAGTATTAAGTCTCTTTCTCTTTGTTCCAGTGTTGGCAGGTTCGTTTCCTTTAACCTGCCTTCATATGTTAGTTCTTACAGTTTAGAAACCATCTTTGCTGCCATTCTTTGTGTCTTTTCTATTCTTTTCACACATGTTCCTTATGGGGATGCCACACTGATTCACCATATTCCTGCTTTGGTCTGTTCATGGTGGTAATAATCTTTCTCATCATGTCTTTATCCATGTAGTGAAATGCCGTTCCAATATTTCTCACCATTCTACGTGTAGCTCTGAAAATCTTTTCTACATGCCTCTCCGACTGTTGACTATCTTGTATTGTCACTCCTAGATCTTTCTCTTCTTCATTTCTGATTTTATATGTTCAATTTGGTCTCCTTTTCACTTTCTTCCACTTCCTTTACATGATATTTTTTTCACATTAAATTCCACTTCCTATTTCTTGCTCCACTCAAAGATTTTATTCATATCCTCTTGTAGAATTTCAGTCTTTGTAACTTTGCGTTGTCCGTAAACAAACTTATGTAACTGTGTGTGTGTGTGTGTGTGTGTGTGTGTGTGTGTGTGTGTGTGTGTGTGTGTGGCTAGGCTAAGGTGACAAAAATGAGTAAAAAAAAAGAAAAGAAAGGAAAGAAGAAGGAAAATGATGAATAAGGAAAGAAGGAAATAAAAAAAAATATAAATAAAGAAGGGAGAGAAAATAATAAATAGATAAAGAAAATAAATAAAAATTCCCACTTATAATGGTGAAATGAAATAGGTTAGGTTAGTTTCCAAAGTGTTTTCATAACTTATAAAACAGTTCAAGTCATAGGAAGGAGACAGTAGAGACTGGCCAGTGGAAGGAAGGCGTGAAGGTACTAGTCAATCAACTCTTGCACTAGTGAGGTGGACAGGGCCAAGTTTACCAGTGAAGGAGTGAGGGTACTGGTCAACTATTGCACTGGTGAGGTGGACATGGCAGAGTTTACCAGTGGAGTGAGGGTTCTGGTCAACTCTTGCACTGGTGAGGTGGACACAATATGCTTCACATCATACAAGAAACTAGTGAGATCTTGCGGCAAAAAAAACAATGAATTTGAGTAACGTTGAAGTTGGCATTACTGGTGATGATGGTGATGATTGTGTTGGGGAAAGAATGCAGCTACGTCTTGATGTAAAAATAGTGTAGATTATAGTAGAGGTGATATGAAGATAGTGATAGTGACTGATGGTGGACAACAGTAAAGAGACTCAAGATTGTGATAAAGTGAAGGGAAGATGATGGGTACAAATAATAGAGGCAATGATGATGACGATAATGATGATGATGATGATGATGATGGTGGTGGTGGTGGTGGTGGTGTTGGGGAAACAGTGAAGAAACTCAAGATTGTAGAGAGAGAGAGAGAGAGAGAGAGAGAGAGAGAGAGAGACACACACACACACACACACACACACACACACACACACACACACACACACACACACACACACACACACACACACACACACACACACACACACACACACACACACACACACACGAAAAAAAAGAGCTGAGAAACTTGTGGGAAAGAAGTAAAGAGGATGTGTGGGGGGTAAGGATTGGGGGTGATGGGGAATGGGGGAGGGAGGGGAGGGGGGGGAGTTTGAGCTAAGATTTACCCCATTGAGACAAGATTAACCAAGTCACGGGATGAAAAGATTAGACCGTGACTTTAAGTTTTGGTCAGGTGGTGGAGGGGAATGTGGGGGGTTGGGGTGCTGAGTAGTGTGTTGGGGGGGGGTTGTTGCGCAGTGACCTTTCCAGCATTGTTTGTCGTGTGTTTGTTTTGGTTTTATAAAGAGACAGGAAGGAATTGTTTTTGAGTGGTGAGTGAGAGGGATGGACTCAGTGATCAGGCTGGTGGTGAGTCAATAGAGAGCTTTGACAGACTGGACGAGTGTATGGATGGGGATGATGGGTGGAAACAGGCAGGTGTGTTTTGTACAGGGACTGCCACGTGTAGGCCTCATGGCTTCCTGCACCAACCCTTGTGTTCTTGTGTACTACTACTGCTACTACTACTACTACTACACAGGCAGACATGGTTCATACAGAGAGTCACGTGTAGGCCTGATGGCTTCCTGCATCGACCCTTGTGTTGTATTCTTGTAGTAGTAGTAGTAGTAGTAGTGGTGGTGGTGGTGGTGGTGGTCAGTCATGCAAGGAGTAGAAATAAATTGGTCTTTTCTGTGCTGTGGTCATCTGTAATCCTCTCTCTCTCTCTCTCTCTCTCTCTCTCTCTCTCTCTCTCTCTCTCTCTCTCTCTCTCTCTCTCTCTCTCTCTCTCTCTCTCTCTCTCTCTCTCTCTCTCTCTCTCTCTCTCTCTCTCTCTCTCTCTCTCTCTCTCTCTCTCTCCAGTCAGTCATCCATTTGTTTGTTTCCTTGTGATTTTTGTTTTATTTCTGTTTTACAAAGAATGTTTATTTTTGGTGTATTTTTGTGTTCGATTCTTTCTCTTTGAATCAGTCAGTCAGTCAGTCAGTCTTTATTTATTTTCCTTTTCCAGTTTTTCCTCTTCATATTTTCTTTCTTGCTTTTGAATTCAGTTGGTCAGTCAGTCAGTCAGCCAGCCAGTCCATCAGTCCATCAGTCAGTCAGTCAGTCAGTCAGTCAGCCAGTCCATCAGTCAGTCAGTCAGTCAGTCAGCCAGCCAGCCAGTCCATCAGTCAGTCAGTCAGTCAGTCAGCCAGTCCATCTGTCAGTCAGTCAGTCAGTCAGTCAGCCAGTCAACCAGTCACCCAGCCAGCCAGTCAGTCAGCCAGTCAGCCAGCCAGTCAGCCAGTCTCAATTATGTATGAAGGAATGATTCTTAGTTTTGCTTTTGCCAATACAAGACATATGATGTGTGTGTGTGTGTGTGTGTGTGTTCTAGGAAGCCCTCATCCCTAGGGTTTGATGTGTAGCATGTCCGTAGTGCATTTTTGCTGCCCATCATATCTCTATTACAGTCCTTAGTCGATGTTCTCTTGTCTCTTTTTAATGTGTGAATTTATACATGTGCTTTAATTTTGTGGTTTTAAAGTGAAAGGTGGTTGTGAAGATTTTAATGGTCATTGTAACTTCGACTGAAAAAGAAAGTTATTATTTATTAAGCTGAAAAGTATGTGGTCTGTGAAACTATCTATCTGTCTGTCTGTTTGTGTATTTGTCTGTTTGTCTGTCTGTCTGTGTGTGATGGTTTTCTTTATCAATCTCTCTCTTTCTCTCATTTTGCTGTTTTCTTCATTTCTTGTCTTTTGTTAATGTGTGTGTATCGTCTTTGTCTTTCTGTCTTTGGTATGTTAATCTAGTCTCTCTATCTCTTTATCATGTTTTATTCTTCATTTCTTTATTTGTTTTCTTTTTTCTTGTTTCTTTATTGTGATGTGTGTTCTGTCTTTGTCATGTCTTAGTACTTCTCTCTCTCTCTCTCTCTCTCTCTCTCTCTCTCTCTCTCTCTCTCTCTCTCTCTCTCTCTCTCTCTCTCTCTCTCTCTCTCTCTCTCTCTCTCTCTCTCTCTCATGTTTTGTCTTATTTCTCCCTCTCTATCACATCTTATTTTATTTCTCCCTCTCTTTATCACATTTTGCTTTGTTTATCTATCGTCTTGTTTCTCCTCATCACATTTTTCCTTGATTCTCCCTCACTGTCTATCACCTCTCCCCATGTTTCTCCCTCTCTCACCTTGTATCACCCTCCCTCCCTCATCTCAAATCCACATCACATCCCTCTAACTCTCCTCTGTGTCACTCACCTGTGCATCCCTGGTCGATAAAAGTCTATAAAGCTGACTGGCTGACTGACTGGCTGGCTGGGTGACTGGTTGACTGGCAGGGTGACTGGCTGATTTGCTGATTGGCTGGCTGGTTGACTGACTGGCTGGCTGAATGGATGACTGACTGACTGACTGACTGACTGACTGACTGACTGACTGACTGACTGACTGACTGACTGACTGACTTTGTTCTATATTCATGCAAGGCTGTGCTCATAGTGTAACAAAAGAGGCTGGAAAAAAAGGTCTTCAGATTAAATAGTGCTATTGGAAAGGCTGAGGAAAGGCCCCTTAACATGCCAGTACTCAAAACAGTGCTGTCTGAAAGGCTGAGAAAAGGCCCTTCAATATACCAGTGCCCCTAACAGTGCTGTCAAAAAGGCTGAGAAAAGGCCCCTCAATATGCCAACCACTAAAAATAAAGTTAAAAAGCTGGAAAAAAAAAGGCTTTCAAAATATGCAGCTTCCTTAAGAGTGCTGTCAAAAAAGGGTAACAAAAAAAAGGCCTACAGATGGAAAAAAAAAGGCCTGGAGATGAGGAAAAAAGCCTGGAAATGGGAAAAAAAGTCTTGGAGATAGGGAAAAAAGGCTTACGTTTAGTAAAAAAGACTTGGATATTAGGAAAAGGCCTAGAGATGGGAAAAAAGCCACACAAATGGAAATAAAAGGCCTGGAGATAGGAGAAAAGGCTTACAAATAGGAAAAAATACTTGAATATTGGGGAAAAATCAATGGAGAAAAGGCCTGGAGATGGGAAAAAATACTAGTGATGGAAATAAAAGGCCAAGAGATATGGAAAAAAAAGGCCTGAAAGTAGGGAAAAAAGAGGCTCAGATGGAAAAAGAGCCTGTAGATGGGGAAAAAGGCTTGACGGAAAGGCCTGAAGATACGGAAATAGGCTCACTGGTGGAAATTAAAGGTTTTCAGATAGGAAAAATAGGTAAACATGGAAAAACCTGGAGATAAGCAAAAAAGACCCACAAACAGAAAAAAAAGGTCTAGATACCAGGAAAAAAGACCTAAATATGGGAAAAAAGGCCTAGAGATGAAAAAAAAGGCCTATAGGAGATGGGAAAAAGACCTGGAATTACAGAAAAGGCGCACAGATTAAGGAAACAAACCCTACACTAGAAAAAGGCCTGGAATGGGGAAAAAAGGCCTACAAATAAAAAAAAAGTCTTATAATACATCAGTTCCCAAAAAGTAAAAATTATCATCAAAATATCTAAACCTTTTCTCTCCTCTCGTTATCAAAATATCTTTAAATTTTTTCTCTCCTCTCATTCGCTGCCAGAAACACACGATTGTGGTGATGGTGAAGAGGTGATGGTGATGACAGTAGGTGTGGTGGGGAGAAGTGGTGGTGATGGTTGTGGTGCTGAGAGGTGAAGGTGGCAGTTGTGGTGATGGTAGAGGATTAATAATGTTTTTATTGGTGATAGTAAGAAGTGATTGTGATGTATGTCTGTGGTGATGGTGATGCGTTTGGTGGTAGCGATTGAGACAGAGGTAACAGAATTAGTCTTCCACTCGTAGTCATTCATCATTTAGAAGGGAGAATGTATGGGTGTCCATAAACCTTCTCTCCTTCACATACACTGCCAGAAACATATTATCAGTTAAAAGTGAGAATGTACATGTCATTGTCCATAAATCTTCTATCCTTCACATTCACTGCCAAAAGCACATCAGTTAAAAGTGAGGGTGTCATAAAAGTGAGGATGTCATTGTCCATAAAGCTTCTCTCCTTTTGACATTCATTGCCGGAAGCACATCATCAATTAGAAGTGAGGATGTACATGTTCATTGTCCACAAACCTTCCTTCCTTCACATTCACTGCCAGAAACAAGAAGGCCACATTTACACCAAACCAACTGATTTCATTCAGTTCATGGAGAATCATTTGACTGGAGTCATTTTGAGTCAGCACTTCCCACTGAGTCAAATTGTCAGAATCAGCAGGCAGTAGTGTGAAGGCTGCCTCGATGAGTGTGGATGTAGACACTCGCTGGGATGGTGGTGTTGCTGTGGCTGAGGTGGTGCAGGTGCAGTCATCAAACAAGTACTAGTGCAGGAATTTAATACCAGGAGACGTGAATTTGGGAACATTGGACATTTATTCCCAGATTTGGTAAACAGTCCAAAGATTTAAAATGAACACAACAATTGAAAATGTTTGAGGAGTTGCCTGCATCCAGCTGTCAGTGCACAGGATGACAAGGGTCATGTTTCAGCATGTCTCTGGCACTGAATTGAGTGGGCCATCCCAACACATGATGGGCACTCCTTGGCACGGCGGCCGTGACTCACGGAATGTGTGCCCGTGTGAATCACTGACTGAATCACCACAATTGGAACTGACTCAGTTCGCTCGGTGTAAACGGTTACCGTACATTGAGGTTAGTGTGTCCAATCAAGGCAGATCATGAATTGTGTTGATTCTTGATGAAATTAATCGATTCAGTTTGCTTGCTGTAAACGCAGCCCAAGTCTTTCCTTCATAATCCTTCATGTAAGAATGTGCAATAAGTGTTTCTAAACCTTCTTTCCTTTTCATTCATTGCCACAAACATAGAGGCTTTCCTTCTTTCTTTATCATTCATCATTTACAAGTAACAATGTATGATAAGTGTCTGGAAGCCTCTCCCTCCCTCCCTCCCTCCCTCCCACCCAACACCAGAAAGTCTTCCCTTCATCAGTTATAGGTGAGGACATGACAACTCAGACCTCCCGCACTAACCCCTCCATCCTGTTTGACACCACGGTAACATTGTCATTGTCATTATCACCACCACCATCATCGTTATTTTTCCTGCCACGTTACATTCAATCTTGTCATGCTCACACACACACACACACACACACACACACACACACACACACACACACACACACACACACACACACACACACACACACACACACACACACACACACACAGATAGATAGCTAGATATTCATTGTATACATGGCACTAATACAACTTGTTCTCTGTATAGTATAATTTCCATGTCAGTAACAATTTAAAGCATCTGTAATCAAACAAACAAACAAACAAGCAAACAAACAATCCTTGTGCTAAGAACTCAGAAATTAATCCCCCAAAAAACCAGTGAATAACAAAAAACAAATCTAACTTATTCACTGACTGACACTAACAGGTCTCAACATGTTACAGTCAAGCTTATGGTGAAGGCCTGAGTGTGTGTGTGTGTGTGTGTGTGTGTGTGTGTGTGTGTGTGTGTGTGTGTGTGTGTGTGTGTGTTTTACTAAAGTGTTATGGCCTTGTCTGTTATAGTGAGAAAATGAGTAACGAACATGTGTGTGTGTGTGCGTGTGTGTGTGTTATGTACAGTACTAAAGTGACGTTTGTGTTGCCTTTCAGATGGAACTGGTGGAGAGTGTGAGTGTGAGTGTGTGTGTTACTGTGAGGGAGTGAGCAGTGAGAGTAGACAGTGTGTGTGTGTGTGTGTGTGTGTGTGGTGCACTAAGTGGTGTGGGCTTTGCCTTGCAGACAGAGCCGGTGGAGAGTGTGACGCCAGACACGGAGGGCGGCACCGGCTGGAGCCACGAGGAGGGCGACAGCAGCAGTTGTGGTGCCGGGGGCGGCGGTGTGCCCGGCGGCGGCGGTGGCGGCGGCGGTGGCGGCGGCGGCGGTGAAGGTGGGGGAGGAGGCGGAGGCAGAAGTGGAGGCGGTGGTGGCGGTGGCGGAGGAGGAGGAGGTGGTGGAGGAGGTGGTGGAGGAGGTGGAGGGGGCTCTGGGGGGGAGACCACCACCACCCCTGGCCTCACACCCCCTGGAGGGACCCCCCCGGAGCACGAGAACACTAGTCACCTACTTCAGGCACTCAACTCGGAATCTCATCTGCAAGGTAGGTGCCAGTGTGTTCTGTGGCCGGCACTGGGTCGGCACTGCATGGTTCACTGCCCCTGACTGGATGGTGGGCTGACAGGGTGACATGGGAGAGGGACATGGGAGGAGGTGGCTGAGTGGACTAATACAGGCTGAGACGTGTGTAGTAGTTGTGTTGGTGGTGGTGGCCAGGCAACCTACACACGCCTATATATATATATATATTTGACCCTGTTGTCTCTTTGTTATTTGGGAACCAGTCAGAAAAAAAAAGAACTGATTATTATTGAGTCATTTTGGAGTTATTCATGCATGAGTGGACACTGTACCATAGAGTTTTGTTCATTTGACATACTACTACTACTACTACTACTATTACTACTACTACTACTACTATTACTACTACTACTACTACTACTACTACTACTACTACTGTCTACCATGTTTCTGTATGACTTGCCTGCATCACTTTGGTACAAGGAGAAACAGAATCAAGTCACTCCTGTTGTGTGTGGAGTCAGCAAGGAAGTGACTGGAGGGTGAGGCCAGGGTAGGGCAGGGCAGGTCAGGTCAGACTGGTGGGGCTGCCTCGCCTCTGTGGTGTGTCCATGGTGCTGTGGTTTGTCAGCACCACAGCACAACACAACACAACACTTGGGAGGAGATGGGGAGACTTAACCAAACCAGAAAAAGTACAAATAAAATGATAAGAGAAAAAAGGTAAATGAACAAAGAGGAAGAAGAGAATAAGATAACATGTCCAGACCCCAAATGATGATAGACAGTAAAAAATATGATAAAAAGGAAGGAATAAATAAAGAAGAGTTAATTTTTACTATGCTATCCCCTTTTTCTCCTTCCCATCCACACACACACACACACACACACACACACACACACACACACACACACACACACACACACACACACACACACACACACACACACACACACACACACACACACACACACACACACACACACACACACACACACACACACTTAAACACACACACACACAAGTACATTTCACTCAGTCCACTCACTAACCACCATATAAAACACCCCCAAACATTCCAAACACTGTATGCACCCTTAAACCCTGAAAAAAAAAGAAGAAAAGGCCCAGAAACGTAAGCTTGAATTTGTGATGAGTGTTTGGCCTGCGTGTGTGGTTATCCTATCTATCTTCCTCATAGCTGCCAGTGTCTAGGGCCTGTGGTGGTGGGTAGGGCGTAGAGCAAAGGTTAGGATAGTGTTAGTGTCAGCATCAACCTTTCCCGACCTTTGCCGCAGCTTCCTGTTAAGTGCGGGTTTAGTGTGGATAGCCTAACCTAGCTGCGGGTTTTTTTTTTTTTTTTTTTTTTTTTTTTTTTTTTTTTTTTTTTTTTAATAGAGGGGTTTTGTTTGATCCTCATGCATGTTTTTACTATCATAGGTACAGTTTATCTCCTTATACAGCTCTTCAATATTAGTACGTTGAGTTTTTGTGTTTGGCTGTATGTGTGTGTGTGTGTGTGTGTGTGTCCCCCTGTGTTCTGAAATGTTGCTCCCTCAATGGCACTGCTTTCAGAGGCCACAGGGGTCTGAGTCAGGTTCCCAATGGTGTTTTCTCCCAGTGATAATGTGGAGGTGTTGTTAAGCTGTCACTGGGACTAGGAAAGCACCCTTGAGTACCCCAGAAGCTCTCTCTGTAGCCTGTTAAAAGTTGTGGTGAGGTGATGAAGTGTTTGGGAATGTGTGTATGTGTGGGGTTACCTGTGTGGGGACTGTGTGTGTGTGTGTGTGTGTGTGTGTGTGTGTGTGTGTGTGTGTGTGTGTGTGTGTGTGTGTGTGTGTGTGTGTGTGGAGGCTTACCATACTGGTATCCACGAGTGTCATCCTGAGAGTGGCGACCTGTTTGAGATGTGTTTTAGGAGTGTTTTATTAGAAGTGTGCAAGCTTAGAACACAATTGGCTTGATCCCTCCCTCCCCAGACCCTTCCCCCCCCCCCCCTGGCCCCTGAGTGGAGGGGCCAGCACCCCCTGGCTCATGGTTGCTGCATGATGTACTCCTCAATAACAACAAGAAGAGTCCACGAGGTGTCCACCACTCACTGCATCATTCCAGACCTGCCACTGATGTCTTGCCCACACAGAGTTCCTCCGGAGTGGAGCCTTAACAAGGACACTGTCTGAAGCATAAACATTTGAGACACGTTCCTTACTAACTCAGTTCAGTCTCATTGTATGTCTTTTTGTTCCTCACTAATACTGATGAAGCTCATGTGTGTGTAGATACAGTCTGCTCCAAGGGGCGCCCCCCCACCCGGGGAGGCCCCAGCACGCGTCCCCCGGGGCCATGCGGCACGGCAGGGACTGTGGGTGTAGTGGCGGGGCAGGCGTGTGTGTGGCGGGGCCAGTGTACAGTGGTGGTGAGGTGTGGTGATGGTGGTGGTGGTGGTGGTGGTGGGTGGTGGTGGTGGTGGTGGTGGTGGCAGTGAGGGGTGCGGCACAGTGCCGCAGCGAGGCGTGGCCGGCGGGTGCCGCCCCGCAGGGCACCACAAGAGTGTCCGGCCATTACTCTTAACACTGTTGTCTTATTACATGTTTGTATTATCTAACATTTGTCTTCATGTTCACAAATTTTATGCCTGTGCAATACACTTTTGTAGCTTCAAGTTTCCTTATGACTTGTTTGCATGGGGTACAAGCACCTGCAGAAGCATTCCTGTCTTGTTGTACTGAGCACACCGGCAGTGAGTGACACGTGAGCACCGGCGCTGCTGCACCGTGCCGGCGCGGCGGCGCGGCCTGGAGCGCCGCCCGGCACACCCCAGTGTAGGCACCCGGTCCCTGATAGGTAGACCTGCGGCGTCTGGCGGGCGGCCACGCCACCCACGCCACCCGTGCCACCTGCCGCCGGCCGGGGCCCCTGCCGCCTGGCTGCCAAGCACGGCGGCGGCAGTGGCGGCGCAGTGATCCCAAGACTGTGAAGGTGAAGCCAGCAGGACAGTGAGCGAGTGAGAGGGAGCGGCAGGACAGACACAAGTGTGCAGTGTGGCAAGCCGCCCCGGCCGCCCCTCCAGTGGCGCCCTGCGGGGCCCAGAGGGCACGCAAGAAGATGCAGAGAAGAGAGAAACAGACAGACAGGCGGGGCATGGAGTGCTGTGGCGCGCGGCGTGGCGAGGGAGCCAGGGAGTGGAGCGAGGCGGAGGAGTAAGGTGTGGTAGGTGGCGGCGCCTCGCCACTCGCTCCCCTAGACCGAGCGTGACGTAGACCCCCCGAAGGATCCCCAGGACTCCCCCACCTCCCCTGCGCGTTCGTTTGCCACTGCTGTCTGGCACGGCTGGCTGGCGGGTCACCCGGGCCACACATCCCCTCACCCCCTAGTGTGTCGTGTAGGTATGTAGGCCACAGCTGGTGTCACAATACTACAGCCTCGCTCACTAGTATCTAGGCAGACATAGTGTGCTCTTCTGTTGTGTTCTGCATTAGCCATTACTCTCTCATTGATGTTGTAGGAGACGCAGCCACCACTCTACACTCACCCTCAGTTTGTCACTCCTGTATTTTTTAGAATGTGCATGACCTTGAGTTGTCGTTTTGTGGTTCAGTTATCACACCTGGGTTTTACCTGTGTTTTTGACATAGTTTTTTTTTTGTTTTTGTTTTTGTTTTTGTTTTGTTTGTTTTTTCTATTTATTTTGTATTAGTAAGGTAGATTTCGAAAGTTTTTGGTTATTTTCTTTTTAAGTACCATTATTTTATCGAGTCTAAAAAAAATGGTTTATTGCGTTTTTTTATACTCCTTTTTATTACTATTGTTATTATTATTATTATTATTATTATTATTATTATTATTATTATTATTATTATTATTATTATTATTATTATTGCTATCATTATTTTTCCCCCTCCAAGTTTGCCCAAAAAAAATGATGTGATAGTGATGGTGATGATGATGATGATGATGATGATGATGATGATGATGAGAGATGTACACAGTCTATATACAAACACCATGAGAGGCGTGCAACATGTGCCACTGTCAGTAATGGTGGACAAACTTGCTTGTATCCGCTTGGTAGTCTGTCTGTACGTATGTAGTGTGAGGTAGTGTTACTAACAGTAGACGCCTGGTGTTGCATGCCGTCCCTGTTGCTGCATAGTGCATGACTCCTTCTCTTGGTGGTGGTGGTGGTGGTGGTGGTGGTGGTGGTGTGGTGGTGGTGTGGTGTGGTGTGGTGCCCTGGCTGTGGTGGAGGGAACACTTCTGCATGTCTTTACTCTAAGCTGCCTCTGCTCAGGGCAAACTTATTTCCATCATTCATTCTTACATTTTTTTTATTGTTTTTTTATTAGTGGTTTGTATTGCTGAAGAAAGACTACATTTTGATGCCACTAAATTGAAGACACGTAATACTGGTACTACTACTACCACTACTAATGGGCTTGTGTGTCTCGGGTTGTGCATTCAAGGGAACAATAAAAAAAATGCCATATTTCAAAATGCAGTTGTCTTTGGAATACAAAATCTTTCCCGTCAAACTCCAGGCTCAGACTTCACTCTGGGTTGACCTTTGGGTGTGCAGCCAGGTGGGGCGGGGGGGGCGGGGTGGCAGCGCGGGGCGGGGCTCCCTCCCGCCCCGTGCCGCTCCCGGGCCCCTGCCCGCTCCTGTTTACAATGTTAGCTTTACAGAGTTTTAATTTATTCCTATTATTACATCTTGATCTTGTTTTGATTTGCTTATTGTTCTAGACCTTGTTTGTGAAGCAAGTAAGAGCATTAATCTAATACTACAAGTAATTTGATGACAAGAAGTGATTGATATTCAAGACGGTAACAATAGCCATAACACTATCTATGCCATTTAGTCATAACAGAGCTTTTCAAAAATCATAGACTAGATTAAGCTTACTCTTTTTTCAATGCAAGGGTTACGCTGTGCAAACGCCCCCTCGCTGCTGCCGCCGCTGCACTGCCGGCATGTCACCATTGCGGCGCCGCCCCTCAGGCCGGCGCCGCCACCTGCCACGGCGGCGAGTGGGGTTTGCACAGCGAAAGTCTTGTGCTACATGACCAAACATCACAAACCAACAGCTGGAGGGAGGGAGTGCTGACTGGCCGCACCGCCACACTGGCAGGCCGCACCTCAGTGCAACACAACCACCATGAGTCATGCTGCTGCTGCTGCTGCCATCATGCACAGCTGCTTCACTCCCCTCCCCCACCCCCTTCACTCCCCCTCTCCCTCTGCCCCCTTCCCGCCTTGCCCCAGCAGGCGAGTCCTCCCTTTCAAAACATTCCCTGCCCCACCCTGCCCCGTCATGCCCCAGTCATGCCCCGCCCCAGTCAGTGTTGTGTGACTTGCCAGTGTGGTGACACTTGACCAGGGAGAAGCTTTGCTGCTTGCCGGGGCTGTCACTCGTCCCCAGCTGTGTTGAGTTGTGCTTTGAGACGCGGCCCCGGTCCGCAGCCCCGGGGGCTGGCGAGAGCCCCGGGGTGGGGGCTGGGGCCGGCCGGCAGGTCAGCATGCGGGTGTGTGGTGCTGTTGGTTTGTGGTGTGCGGGGGGAGTGGCTGTGGCCCTCTGCTGGTGCTGTGCGCTGTACTGCTGCTGTTGCTGCTGCCTGGCTCACCAGGGCTGACGGCTCTTCTCTCTCTCCACCCCCAGGGATCATGCGCAGCTTTGAGCCCCTGCCGTGCCCCATCTGCCAGCGCACCTATAGCTCCCCGGGCAACCTCAAGCAGCACCTGGAGAACATTCACATGTCCTGCAATGAGCTCAACTTTGAGTGTCGCATCTGTGGCAATAAATTCAAGAGCAAGTGGTACCTGCACAAGCACCTCCACCGCGCCCACCACATACGGGGCCGCAAGGAAATTTAGGTTGCCTTAGTCTGTGTTCCGTGCCGGAGGAGAGTGTGGCGGGGCGGAGTGGGGGGCGGTGGGTGCCGGCAGCCCCTGTGGTAAGCGGTGGGGTGGGGTGTGTGTGGAGGCTGTGCTGGGGCCATTGCAGAGCCAAGCAGGTGCAGGTACCATGAGATTGGCCTTAATGGATTCAAATCACCTCACTTTTGTACCACTAAAATTAAGAACAACAACAAAAATTTACCACCATGAGGTTGCCATTACTGTGGTATGCTAATCTGTTCTAACTAAGCATTTCACCCTGGTAGGCACCACTCACTAAACCGTGTCCTTCTGCGTGCACTGCTGCCGGGGAGGGGTGGGGGAGGGGGGCAGCGGACGGGGGGGAGCTGACATGTCCACCGAGGTGCCGTGCCATATTCATAATACCCACAATTCCTCACTGTTTTCTCTCTATCCTGGCGTTTCTTCACCCCTTCACCCACAATCCGTCTGCCTTTGTTCAGTGCCGCCTCTCTCGGCTCACCTCACCGTGTGTCCGTGTGTCCGTGTGTTGAGTGTGTCGTCAGCGCCACTTTACTTGCACCACGTGTCTTTACATGTCCTTCAGGAATGGCCGTGTGGCTCCTCCTTGTGTCTCTGTCAGAAGTGTGTGTGTGCGTGTGTGTGTGCGTGTGTTTGTCTCTCTCTCCACAGCAGTGATTCCTTGTTTTTTTATTTATTTATTTATTTATTTATTTATTTATTTATTTATTTATTTATTTATTTATTTATTATTTATTATTTTAATATTCTCTTTGTCACTGATTTT
This sequence comes from Scylla paramamosain, assembly GCF_035594125.1. Taxonomy (NCBI): domain Eukaryota; kingdom Metazoa; phylum Arthropoda; class Malacostraca; order Decapoda; family Portunidae; genus Scylla; species Scylla paramamosain. The sequence continues at coordinate 2,258,163 of NW_026973666.1, forward strand.
TTTCCTTTAAATACAAAGCTTTTTCCATTTTGTCAATTATTTATTTATTTATTTTTGGTTTTCTTTTAAGTATTCCAAGCCTTTTCCACTTTGCCACAATGGTTGTTAATCTTTTTACTTTTCCTTTCAATATTCAAAGCCTTGACTTTCTATCTGTCTCATTCTCTCCATCCACAACAACAATTCTTTCTTTTTTTCTTCACTTTTGGTCTGTCTCACTCTCTCCACAACACACCAATTCTCCCCCCCCCCCCCCTCTCTCTCTCTCTCTCTCTCTCTCTCTCTCTCTCTCTCTCTCTCTCTCTCTCTCTCTCTCTCTCTCTCTCTCTCTCTCTCTCTCTCTCTCTCTCTCTCTCTCTCTCTCTCTCTCTCTCTCTATCTCTCTCTCTCTCTCTCTGCTCACCTTTCCTTCATTCATCATTTCAAATTATTGCAATCCCTCTCACTTTCTTCATCTTCACTGTTCTTTCCTTATAACTTCTCATATATGTTCTGATTCTTCCTCAACTTGATTCACTTACTCTTTCTGTACTCCTTTCCTTTATTCATCATTTTAAATTGCTCAAGTTCCCCTCATTCTCTCTTTGCATCTTCATAGTTCATTAGTTTATACTCTCATGTGTGCCGTCTCTTCAGCTTGGTTCTTTCTTTCTTCGTCTCGACCTTTTATTAAACTATAGTCTTCTAAAGTTTAAATTCCTCTTTGTATCTCTCTGCCTCTCTCTGCACCTTCATTCTTTGATTTATTGATACTTAAATATTCAAACTATCTTACCCTTACTTCCCATCTCTGTCTCATTAACTTTCCCTAATATAACAGCCTTCAAAAGGTTAAACATCTCACTACATTCCTTCCTACCTTTTCTATTCACACACACACACTCCTCTAACACACACAGGAGGCAGTACACTTCTCACTCCCTCCATACCTTTTGTGTACCTTCCCTATGCTGCATTCACTGAGACAAACACACAAGAAGGACAAGCCAGCCCAGACAGGCTGTGTAAATGAAAGCCACACATACAACACTGCAAACCATAATACAGGAGACCCTTGCGTATTGAAAGGATGGAGGATGCGAGGAGACAATTCAGATAAGCTATGTAATTGAAAGCCATACATTCACCACTGGAGGGGTAATATAACAGGGAACCCTCAGTGAGACCGGTGACTTGTATTAGGTGTAGGAGAGGTGCGTTTGTTGACTTTGGGAGAAGAAACGGGTAGAAGAGAAGTGTGTTTGTTGGCACGGAGGACGAACTGGAGTGTTTGTTGATGTTGGGAGAAGAAACGGGTAGAAGAGAAGTGTGTTTGTTGATGTTTGGAGGATGAACTGAAGAGTGTTTGTTGATGTTGGGAGAAGAAATGAGTAGAAGAGAAGTGTGTTTGTTGGCATGGAGGATGAACTGATGAGTGTTGACTTTGGGAGAAGAAACAGGTAGAAGAGAAGTGTGTTTGTTAGCACAGAGGACGAACTGATGAGTGTTTGTTGACGTTGGGAGAAGAAACGTGTAGAAGAGAAGTGTGTTTGTTGACGTTTGGAGGACGAACTGAAGAGTGTTGACTTTGGGAGAAGAAATGGGTTGAAGAGAAGTGTGTTTGTTGACGTTTGGAGGACGAACTGAAGAGGTGTGTTTGTTGACGTATGGAGGAACTGCAACCTTCAACCAGACCTGTGACTTGTGTTAGGTGCAGAAGAAGTGTGCTTGTTGACGTTTGGAGAAATTGCAACCCTCGACCAGGCCTGTAACTTGTGTTAGGTGTAGGAGAAACTTGTTTGTTGACGTATGGAAGAACTGCAATCCTTAATCAAGCTTGTGACTTGTGTTAGGTGCAGCAGAAGTGTGTTTGTTGACGTTTGGAGAAATTGCAACCCTCGACCAGGCCTGTAACTTGTGTTAGGTGTAGGAGAAACTTGTTTGTTGACGTATGGAAGAACTGCAATCCTTAATCAAGCTTGTGACTTGTGTTAGGTGCAGCAGAAGTGTGTTTGTTGACGTTTGGAGAAATTGCAACCCTCGACCAGGCCTGTAACTTGTGTTAGGTGTAGGAGAAACTTGTTTGTTGACGTATGGAAGAACTGCAATCCTTAATCAAGCTTGTGACTTGTGTTAGGTGCAGCAGAAGTGTGTTTGTTGACGTTTGGAGAAATTGCAACCCTCGACCAGGCCTGTGACTTGTGCTAGGTGTAGGAGAGACTTGTTTGTTGACGTATGGAAGAATTGCAACCCTCGATCAAGCTTGTGACTTGTGTTAGGTGCAGCAGAAGTGTGTTTGCTTATGTTTGGAGGAGGAATTGTGTTTTTCATGCGAATTGTGAAGGGAGAGCTGTGTTTTTCGTCTCAAGGTTGAGTAGAGGAGTGTGGTTCTCATGTTAGTAATGGAAGGGAAATGATGTTTTTGTGATAACAGAAGAAAGAGTTAATTTGTGCAGGCTGTGGAAGGAGTTCATGGAAGTAACGTGTATTTCTGCGTATGTTGACCACACAAAGGTGTATTTCCATCTTGAACCACGGGAAGAATAGTGTAGTTGTCATGGTAATAGAAGAAAGCGTTTATCTGTGCAGACTGTGGAAGGAATTCTTGGAAGTAACGTGTATTTCTGCGTATTGTTAACCACACAAAGCTGTATTTACATCTTGAACCACGGGGAGAATAGTGTAGTTGTCATGGTAATAGAAGAAAGCGTTTATTTGTGCTAACCGTGAAAGAGGTGTATAGAAGTAACGAGTATTTCGATGTACGTTAACCACACAAACTTATATTTCCATCTTAAACCGCGGGAAGAATAGTGTAGCTTTCATATTAACAGTAGAGGAGAATCATGAAACTAATTTGCATCTTAACTATTAAAAATAATGAGTTTGCATATTTCTATGTTTAGTGACCACACAACGTTGCATTTCCATCTTCAACTGTGGAAAGAAGTGTGTTGTTTTTCAAGTCAATTGTAGAAGAGTCATAGAACTAATTTGCATCTTTTACTGTAAAAAATTAATGAGTTTGTGTATTTCTATGCATAGTGACCTCACAACATTGTATTTCCATCTTAAACCGTAGAAGGAAGTGTGTTGTTTTTCAAGTAAATAGTAGAAGAGTCATAAAACTAATTTCCGTCTTTACTATAGAGAAGTTTAATGAGTTACGTGTAGGCCTTTCTGTATTATGGAGAGTTATGTTTTCACCTTAGCTGTGAAAGGACAAATGTGGTTTTAATTGGTAGCAGTAGAAGAGAGGCGTGTTTCCATCAATCATAGAAAAAAGAATTGATTTGCTACTTAGCTATAGAGAAGTTGAATAGGTTATTTGTGTTTTCATATCAACCACAAAATAAAAGATACATTTTCATCTTTGCCATGTGAGGACGTGTGTGGTTGTCATGGTAGTAGCAGATACGAGGCTTGTTTCCATCATAATTGCAGAAGAAAAGAATTGATTTGCCACTTAACTATAGAGAAGTTGAATGAAAATTACGTGTGTTTTCATATCAATCACAGAAAGAAGCATTTTCATCCTAGCCATGTAAGGAAGAGTGTGGTTGTCATGGTAGTAGAAGAAGAGAGTCCTGTTTCCATCATGATCGTAGATAAAAAATAATTTACCACTTAACTATAGGGAAATTGAATGGGTTACGTGTATTTTCATATCAACCATAGAAAGAGGAAGAGTGTGGTTGTCACGGTGATAGCAGACGAGAGGCGTATTTCCATCGTAATCGTAGAAGTAAGAGCTAATTTGTGTCTTAACCTGCTGAAGAGTTTGCCGAAAGTTTGACGTACAAGTTTCTACATGAACCACTCAGAGTTGACAATTTCATCTCAGTCACGGAAACAAGAGCATAACCTTCACATTGGTTATAGAGAAGACTCACACTCCCACCTTAGCCTCAGGAAAACACTTCACTTTCACTGTTAGTTCCACAGTTACCCTTTTTCATTTGCTAGTTAACCAACAAAACCATTTCGGATTTGTTGAAACACTTTCCAATCTGGTGAGTGTTTTGAGATTCACTCTTAGAGCCAGTTCCACAGTCTCTCTTTTTCATTTGCTAGCTAACCGAGCTAACCGACAAAGCCATTTTGGATTTATTGAGGCGCTTTCCAACCTGGTGAGCATCTTGGTGCAGGAGCTTACAAAAGACTGTGGAACTGGCCCCTAGTCTCAAGAAAAGAGATAGATCCACTTCCCACTTCCATTTCCATTGTGAAAGAAAACTAGTTAGTCTCATTTTCACCATGGAAGGCAGAAATTTCACATCAGTAATGGGAAAAGACTCGAACTTTCACCTTAATCTAAAAAAAAAAAAGAAAGCTTACTCACTCAGTCAGGAAAAATAGATAAATTTTCATTCCCACTGTGAAAGAAAGCAACATTTACAGTCTCGTCTTTAGCAAGGAAGGCATAATTTTCACATCAGTAATGGGAAAAAGACTCAAACTTCCACGTAATCTTAAATAAAATGGCTTGCTTTCACTAGGTCAGGAATAAAAAAGATCACTTTCCATTTCCTCCATGAAAGAAAACATTTGCAGCCTCCTCTTTACCGTGGAAGGCACAATCTTCACGTTGCTAATGGAAAAAGACAAACTTCCATCTTAGCGTTGAAAAAGACACTTCACTTTTACTCTTAGTCTCAGGAAAAAAAGATATATTGATCACTTCTCATTTTCACAGAAGGAAAACATTTACAGACTCATCTTCACATCAGTAATGAAAAAAGACACTTCCTAACTAACCACAGAAAAAAAAAAAACACGCAGTCAGGAAAACTAAATCAATTTGTATCCTTGTAAGAAATCAACAGCCTCACATCAATCACAGAAAAACAGCCATCAAAAGAGTTGCATATTCTTTAGTATCACATCATATTTACCCAAGTTTCTATAATATTAAAATCACCTTTACCTGTAGACTTGTTACCCACACCAAACACGACTTTGAAGAGAAGAACCAAACCATCTTCTATTTTTCATATTCTTGTGAACCCAGGGACTGCCATGTGTAGGCCTGACGGTTCCTGAAGATTCCCCTATTTGCTGACACCCTTAGGTAAACACTAGGAAGCATTCAGGTCCACCAGGCTCAGTTCGTATGGCTCTTGTCCTCAGTTGGGTAGCAAGATGATAGGAGAGACTAGGAGATAAGAGGATAAGTAGAGGGAATATCAGCAGTCTGTGTGTTGATGCTTGAAGAGATGTCATTGTGGGTTCATAAAGGATTTGTAAGGCAATAGGTGGAGGTAACACAAGGCAGTCTCTATCCCCTGTGCGTTGATGCTTAGAAGAGATGTCAGTGTGGGTCGTGTGGCTTTGTGAGCCTAGTAATTGAGTAAGAGGATAAAGAAAGTTAATACAGAAGGGTACTTTATCTCCTGTATATCTTTGCTAAGGCTTTTATCATCCAGTGAGGGAAAGATAAGACAGCACAGTGTTCCCTATGTACCTTATAGTCAGTCAGGTATTAGACGGCAGGGAAAGGTAATAGAAAACCACATCATCTGCCTACCTTGCGTCATAAGGCTTCTGCAATCAGTGCGTTAGTAAGATGACAACGAAAAGTGATACAAAACAGCAGTATCCCTTACCTTAAAATCAGTTAGCTACAGATGGCAGGGAAAGGTGATAGAAAACGGCATACTACCTCCTGCCTCCCTTGAGTCATAAGGGTTTTGTAATCCAGTGAGGGGAAGGCAAAACAAAAGAGTACAGCACCACCTGTCTGTGTGTGCTGGTGGTGTCAGGATGTCTTCTCTGTGCTGTGTGGTGGCTTGGTTCTCACTGCTCAGGTGTCACAGTTCAGTGTAGGGCGGTACAGAGTTATATTATTTTTACTGTTGTGTTTATTTTATTGTTAGAAAGCCAAAATTTGACGTTGAGTACAGGTAACATTCAGGTCATTCAGAAAAGTTTTACCTATTTTTTTACTTGTAAATTTTATGGTTTTAGTGTTTATTTTGTTGTTAGAAAAGCAAAATGATTTAAACAATCGACGTTGAGTGTGGGTTGAGGTCGGTCCAGAGTTATACAGAAGAGCTGTAGGTATTTCTTCTTACGTGTAAATTTATAATTTAAGTGTTTGTGTTGTCACTACAAAACCCAAATTGAAGTAGTTAACATTGCGGGTCAGGTTCAGGTTATACAGTAGAGTTGTACGTGTTATTCTTACTTATACATTTATTGTTTAAGTATTCAGTTAACCAAACATTGACCCTTGGTGAGGGTGAGGTGCAGGGAAAGCAGAGCAGTTATTTATTGATCTATTCTTTTGAAATATAGATTTATTTATTGTTTTTTGAAGTAAGTATATATTTTATTGGTACAAAACCAAAATTTAACAGTGAGTGCGGGTCAATACAGACGATTTTATTGATTATTTTTACTGGTAATCTTATTGTTCAGATTTTATTGTTACAAACACAAATAACTGGAACAGTTATCACAGAGCGGGTCAGGTGTAGCTTAGAGCAGAATTTTATTGATTATTCTTACATATAAATCTATTATTTTTTTAAATAGGCATTTATTTTATCATTACAAACCAAGCTTGATACCCTAGTTCACACATAGTATATAGTATATATTTTATTATAACAATATTCCCGGTGGGATTGAGTGTTTTGTTGTAGCAGTGTATGTGTTTCCTCATCAGGCAGATTAGTTACTTCACACACAAACACACAAATGTTTGACATGAAATATCTGTATATACAGCATATACAGTGTATATATTTGAATGTTACACCCCCGGTTGACACACGTTGTTGCAACACTTTTGTTTCGTGCCACATTTTATTATCAGCCAGATTTTATGAACATAATCATGTATATATACATTATATTCTACTTTATTCCGTTGTTGACACAAAATTAATGAACATTGAAATTGTTATTATTATATTGAAAGATATTTTATAATTGATGCAGAATTAATGGAGTTTGAAATTATAACAGTATAGATTCTGTTGTTGACGCAAAATTGAGGAACTGAAAATTATAATTATAACTACATAGATTTTATTATATTCACAAAATTGATTTACAGAAATTATTATAACTACACATATTTTATTGACTTAAAATTAATCAGTTTTAAAAATCATAAGTATATTTGCATCGGTGTTATTGTATACTCAGATTTTATGAACAAAAATCATAATTATAACAGTACAGATTACATTGTTGACTCAGAACTGCCACCTGCAGGCCTGATGGCTTCTTGCAGCTTCCCTCATTTTCTTATGTTTTTCACTGATGAATGGGAATGATAACCACAGTGCACACATTAAACTTGAGCACCACTGCTCCACTATGCAGTCCGTCACCGTCTTGCGCTGTGTGGAATGAATACTGTATGCTATGTGGAGGCAGACTGCTATCTGAAGCTCTCACCACTGAGTCCACACTAATTACCATGCTGTATTCATTATTCACAATATCCCGAGGCCAGGTGTTATGTTGTGTGGTGTGAGGGTATTGTTAGATCAGGCCATGTTTGTGTCTAAGTGGTACAGGTGACAAAATATAACTGCGTACTGTGTAATAGGAGTGAAAATGTCAGCTCATGTTTGCATTTTGAAGGTGAGAAGTGACAAAATATAGCTTCATATAGTGTAATGACTTACACAGGAGTGAAAATATCAGTTTATCTTAGCGTTTTCAGTGCTACAGGTGACAAAATATAACCGTTTAGTGTAATAAAATGTTGAGTTAAAATATTAGTTCACATTAGCATATTGAAGGATAGAAATAATACAATATAACTGCGATAATGTAAAGACTTCTAGAGGTGTGAAAATATCAGTTCTTGTTTGCATTTTGAAGATGACAATTGACAAAATATAACTTCATATAATGTTATAAGACCTTGGGTTAAAATATTAGTCCTCAATAGCATTTTGAAGGATAGAAGGCATACAATATAAACCACAGCAGCATAATAACTCTACGTGAGTGAAAATATCAGTCCGTGTTAGTTTTGTGAAGTCTAAGCAACAAAACTGTAATTTATTGTTTTGCTGTGTTAGAAAAGCCACAGTTTAATTTCCTGGCGTTCTGATGCTACGTGTGTTGAGAGTAAAAGTCCACAGTAAAGTAATGATTACTACATGCTACACCTGCCAAAATTTAACCTAGTGTTGTCTCAAGGCATGCATCATCAATCCGTCAGCTAGTATTGGTGTCGTCAACGCTATAGTCATCAAAACTTAATCCAGCGTTGTTATGAGGCTTAAATCATCTTTGTGTCAGTCAGCATTGGTATTGTATGCACTTGATACCAATTCGTCAATATGCCGTGTTATTTCCTCGCATTACAGTCTTCAAAATTTAACCTAGTGTTGTCATATGGCTCGCAGCATCAGTGTGTCAGTTAGTTTTGGTGTCGTCAACACTCCATATTGAAACACCAGGTCATCAGTGCCATCAAAATATAGCACAGTGTTTTCATGATGCTAATAACATCAATATATCAATTAGTGTCAATGTCAATACTTTAGCTCGTCAATGCACACTTGTTTTTCATTTTATTTATTTATTTATTTTATTTACACATCAGTTTCTTCTGCATAAGAGAGCAGTCCGTTCTAGGGGTTCAAAAAGACCACAAAACAGTCCCTTAGGTGCCCATGCTAGCTAGTGAGGCGGGCAGGCATCACACAGCCAGGACCTGCACACGCCACGACAGTCTGGCATCACCGTCATGTCCAGGGTCAGTCTCAGGAAGTCTCATTTTCATTTTCCATATAATTATATTTTTTGCACACCTATATTTTTTTAGCACACCTCCGTCTTTAGTCTCGCTGCAGCAATCACACTGCCACGGGTCAGATATAGTTGTTAGGGACTCAAATCTCACTGTTTTTCACTCTTCAGGGATTTTTCGAAGGTTTACCAGTGTCATTTGTTTTATGTTTCCGCAGATTTTTTAGTCGTACCACGGATTTAATCTCGCCATTCATTTCTTGCTTGTTGTGACTGCACCTAACAGAATTATCTATGTTTTCTTCTACTTCTGTTTGTTGCTACTCTTTTAGTCTTACTGTGATGCTGTGGCCATTCTGTTTGTTGTTGCCAGTACAGGAAGGTGTTTTAGGTACAGAACACACACACACACACACACACACACACACACACACACACACACACACACACACACACACACACACACACACACACACACACACACACACACACACACACACACACACACACACACACACACACACACACACATGGTCACAAATAAACACAATAGAACAGATTGTAGAGTGTAGATTAACTAAAGGAAGGACTGGATAGATATAGACAGAAGAGGTGATAAAGGCAAGGAGTGTACATCAGCTGCAGGAAGGAAAGATAGGCAGGTAGGCAGAGACAAGACCAGATATACATAGCCATAAAAAAAAACTAAGATATTAAATTGACAAAAGGTTATGCAACTCGTATATAAATATCAGAAAATGTGAATACTTGAGGCCAGCTGACGGATGCAAGGCTGGCTCCGAATGCTGAAAATTTGGCTTCCCTCATTCACAAACATGTCCAGCTTTATCTTGAAACTAACACGCACTTAACACGTACTCACAAAGTCCACTTACTCGTATTCATGTAGGAACAAATCTCAAAGGGCGTTACAGAAGAGATATTCACCGTAGAAATGAGAGAAGTGTTTGTGGTGGTGTCTGTAATCTGTCAGTGTCTCAGTAATTTGACAGAAGAAAACGGTGCCATCAGCCAGTACACACTTGTTTAGGTAACTGTATGTTCTTATTTGGGTACTCGTGTGCTGTGTGTGTGTGTGTGTGTGTGTGTGTGTGTGTGTGTGTGTGTGTGTGTGTGTGTGTAGGAAGACTGCAGGACAAGGACTAACCTTGAGGAAAATATTGAACACCACAAAAACTCACACTGACTCAAACGTGTGGGGGAAAAAGGTGTGTGTGTGTGAAGATAGGACAAACGTCAGAGAAAACATGACCTAACGCTGCAAAAACTGAGACTCAAACCATTCAAGAGGACAAAAAAGGATGTTTGTTTTTGTTTGAATGCGTGTGTGTGTGTGCAAAGGAAGACAAACATCAGAGAAGCAAATGTTTACTTCCAGAAAAACTGGCGCTGACTCAACCCATTCAATCACACGAGGGAAAAATAACAAGTAAATTGATAACGACTTGTACTTGTGAGGCGCAGAAACACTCATACAACCAGTTGATGTTTTGTGAGGCTTTGTGTGTTGGTAGTGACATGGTGATGTAGCGGTGATGTCGTGCAAATCCATCTCACTATTCTATGACGACTTGAAGCATAAAGGGGATAGATGAAGATGAGGAAAGATTACGAGTGTGTCTGGTGATAAACTAGAGTGTGACCGTCAGTGTGTGTGTGTGTGGTATATTGGCTAATCAGAAAGTGTATTCTTCTAATCCCTGTACTTTTCCTGTAGGGTTCTTAAGGCATTTTGTACTGTGCTTTGAGGGCTGCACACTATTACATATTGCCGCAAAGTGATATTACTGACCCTTGCTTCGTTTCTCGGCCTCAATCTTCACTTATTGTATATTGTCGTGAAGTGATATTACCAACCCTCATTTTGTTCTCTTGGCTTTAATCTTTACTTCATCTCTCTCATTGGTAAACTCAGGAACTCTATCTTTTTTTGTTGCCTTTCCTGTGGTGAATTGTCTCAAAAGAAGAGTGCCGTCAAGCTGTCTTGGAAACTTCATTGACCATCTTCGCTTCTTCTCTCACTGGCAAACTCAGAACTCTTATTCCTGTTGTCCTACTCTGCCTTTATCTGTTTTCCTTCTTACCCTTTCCTCTCTCTCTGCCTGTTCATGCTTTTCCTCCTTGTTATAACTTGAACTCTCTCAGAAGCAAAGTATCAGGAAACTGTGGAAACTAAATTGAAGTCAGCCATTTTTACTGTCTTTTTAAGTGTAAAGTTGAGAGTTTTCTTCCTCCATTTCCACTTGCCCTTATTGAATCTTCTTGAAATAGAGCAAGAAAAAAGTCCAAGTAATATTGTTTTGCAGACTTCACACGTGTATAGAATTGTGAGTCAGGTACAGGAGGGTCCAGTTATACAGACGTCCATTATACGGGAAACCAGTGATAGGAGATGTGGAAATTAGGGACTGTTTTCTTTATACTAACTTAAAATGCTAATATGAGCTTTAGTGCAAGGCAGGTTTAAAATATGCCTTTCTGCATCCTCCCACTGACATCTCCAGGCTATATGGTGATGTACAGTGGTTCAGATGCTTGCTATGGGGACTTCCTTGTGATGCAGTAGTGAGGTTACAAAGCTACCACATTGCTCTTTCACTGGACAAACAGAGGGACCAGTCTTGCACCAGCTCCCGGGGCAGTGTTGGTGTGTTGCTTCCTCCCCGGGGCTGGGGTGGTTGTGTGTTGTGTTAGATGTTTTGATCTTGCATTTATACTCAGACGTAGAAGGAATGAGAAGGATGTTTAGTTTGTTTGTTAGTTCACTTTTGTAGCTTCCAGATGGTTGTTATTGAGAGATTACTGCAACCATCTGTGTGTGTGTGTGTGTGTGTGTGTGTGTGTGTGTGTGTGTGTGTGTGTTTGTTGGTATGCTTACATTCAAAGGAATTATTAGTTTGGTAGTTCTTTTTGTAGCTTCCAAATGGTTGTTATTAAGAGATTACTGTGACCATCTGTGTGTGTGTGTGTGTGTGTGTGTGTGTGTGTTGGTATTCGTACATTCAGACACTCAAGGGGCCATAATGCTGGTCTAGGTAGCTGGCCAGTTTTGACAGCACACAATAATGTCCGTCATCGTACAAACACTTGATTCATCTTGATCAGTTTATTAAGTATAGTACAACCATGTTTGTTTTTCTTGTTTCCCCGCTACTGGAAACCGTTTTGAGATTAGTGTGTGTGCATCTAAGTGAGTGAGTGAGAGTGTGTGTGTGTGTGTGAGAGACTTTGTGGTAAAGAATGTACAAAAATTGGTGTTTGTTTAGCAGAAAGTGAAGTGGTAGCCCCTTTATGCTTCCCCGTGTCACATACTCAAAGGATTTAACACGTCTTGGCATACTGAATGAAGGCGCAGCACTCTCCTCTGTCTCTCCATCTCTGTCTCTCTCTACACGTTGGACAATACCGGTTACTCACCCAGCTCAGGTTTATGTTTACATTGACGCTTCGTATTGACGTCTGTATTTATATTACGAAGGCGCTGAGTGGACGCGAGGCTCCCCGCGCGCCAGCCCTCCCTCAGCCAGGTGTGGCAGCAGTGCAGCAGGCGTGTGGTGGGTGTGTGGGTGTGTGGTGGCCCCTCGTGCAGTGAGCAGGTGTGTGGGTCCCGGTGTGGAGTGGTGGGGGTGATGGGGTGCTGGAGGGGGGAGGGGGGTGGCAGTGTTCATTACCTCGCCGGGGCGCCGTGGTGTGTGGTGGTGGTGGTGGTGGTGGTGGTGCGGCGCCCCGGCTCACCGTTGCGTTGGGCAGCCACAGTCCGTTGGGCATTTTGTGTTACGTAGCAACAACAGTTACCATTCCTCTATTGCCATTTTTTGTGTTCTAAGCAAAACATATATTTTCGGTGTGCCATATTTGATGTGGTGGAAGTATTTTTTGTAGACCTCAAGTTACCATTGCTAAGTTGTGGAGGCCGTGGCGCGGTGTGGCGCGGCAGAGACGCGTCGCAGTGCTGCACCGCGGTGCAGAGCCTTGCTACGGCGGCAGCAGTGGCAGCAATGGCTGCCCCGCACCGCCTGGGGCCCGATGTGGACTTGATACATATCAGAAAATATAATGATGCAGTTGGTTTGATATATTTTCCTAATGTACAAATTTGTGGCCATGTACAGATACTTTTAGGAGGACGCGACGCGACGCGAGATTGCCCAGACACACTGAGACGTTTTATCAGGATCAAATGTTTGAGTATTATTTTAGGTATATTAGTGTTAGCAAGGATGGCTTTGTGATGCATGTTCTATTGCATTCCACTCTAGAGCTTCTATATAAAATGAATTTATTATATATTATTGTTATTATGTTACTCACAACTAATACTATATTATATTAAATACAATATATGTTTAACCTCATTTGCTTTAATAGGACATTCCAGTTTGTTTGGTAGGTTGTAAGTGTGAGCCGCCCGGCCTGCCCCTGGCCGGCCGGGGTGCGGCAGTGGCGGCGGCAGTAGTGGCAGCAGCGCCGGTGGGTGCCAAGCCTATGCCGCTGCCGCCGCCGCCGCTGCCGCCGTTGCGCATCTTGTAATATCTACTTTGTAAGGGTTGTTTTATAGTTTTATTATTCTATTGACATAAGTTATTTTATAAAGAAACAGATAATGTCAGCCTGTTGTTACATACAGACATTTATGTGCTGCCGTATTTATTGTTGTTTTGTGAAGCAGGTCAGTCTGCCTCCTTGTTTCAGGATTACCTCATTTTGATGTAGACCGCCGCCGTGTGGCGCGTCACCACTATACCACAACAAAGGGGCACTGCCCCAGGGGGCGGGGAGGCCTACCACCGCTGCTGCTGCCACTGCCACTGCCACCACCCACAGCAGCAGCAGTAGTGGTGGTGGTGGTGGTGTGGGTAGCGGCGGCGGCGGCAGGGCCGGGCTGGAAGAGCAGCAGGTGGAAAGGGAGAGGGATGTGGGAGGTGCACCCGGTGGAGAGAGTGGAAAATTTGCAGATTTTTTTATGAGAGATTATATTTATGCAATATATTGTAGAGTGTAGTGCGCACCGACGGTTTGTGTCTGGACATGTGGCCGTGCACACCGTGATGGCAGTGACGGCACATGCTTCCCTCACGCGGCACACACGTCGCCCTTGTCTTTGTGTCTCCAGATTGTACTTTGTTACACAGCGTAGAGGTAAACAGTAACAAATTTACATATATCAAAATTGAAGCTTGTCAGTGTGTTGGCCAAGAAGGCGGCGGCGGCAGCAGCCAGGTTGTTGCCACACAGCACTGCACCCTGCACCTTGAGGCCGCCTGGCCCTGTTGTCTGTGTGTGTGTCTGTATGTGTGGAAGAGTGTGGGTGGAGGCAGTGAGGTCCGGCGGTCATTATGAGGGGAGGGGTCTGCACCCTGGCACACTGTGAGGCGTGTCAGTGCTGGCCCACAGCACTGTGTTGTGTTGTGGCCAGAGTGTCGGGGTGCAGGGGTGCTGGGATGCCGGAGTGTCAGGGTGTCAGGGTGTTGGGCGCAGGCGGTGCCAAGCATCAGCCGTGGTGAACCTTCGAGTGGGAGAAGAGTTTTTATGTAATTATTTATTTTTGATGAGTTTTTGTGTGGAGTGTTGAGTGTCCCAGGGAGGGACTGCTGAGTGGCTTCCTCCGATGCAAGGAAGCGGCCCCCACAACACCTTGGGCTCCACCACCATGCGGGGTGGCCCACCGGCAGTACAGCTGCAGCACTGCTGTGCCGTGGGCTGCTCACACCAGCCAGGCAACAATTGTTCAGTCAGTTCAAGACTCCAGTCAGTCACTGCCTCATGCTGCACCAGCGCTGTACTGCAGCCGTGTGGGAGCACAACACTGTGTGTGTGTGTGTGTGTGTGTGTGTGTGTGTGTGTGTGTGTGTGTGTGTGTGTGTGCATGCGCACGCGTGTGCCCATGCGTGTGTGTGTGCGTGCGTGCCCCGCAGTGGTGGTGATGCAGCCAGCTATTTGTTGTCTTATAGTGTTGCCATAAGTTACCAAGTTGCCATTATTATTTCAGTGCCAAGTATATTTGTTATAGGATGATGCTATATTTTATTTTATATCCTGTAAGGAAGAAGTATATGGTTTACTTTAGGGCGTGGTGTGAGAGGAGTGGTGCGAGTCATGCAGCGACACGGCAGCAGTGGCGGCAGCGGCAGCAGCCAGACCATTGCCTCCTGTATTCAGTCTTAATTAGTTTTGTACATTCTCAGTTTGAAGCAAAAATTTCAGGGAAGGAGATGAGAAAGTCCCTTTGAGGTTGCACATGTGACTATTAAAGGTTCTTGTGCTGATCAGTGTGTCAGTGTCTGTAGTGGCTTGTGTTGAGTGTGTGGCGCTGGCCGGCCCGAGCAGTGCCGTGCCGTGCTGCGCCCGCCTGCGTTGCCGTGACCTGCTTGCCGCACTCCACCTTCAGGCAAAAGCCATATTTTCTTTATTATGTTAGACTATTGCCTAAGTGTAAGGTATTGTTTTGTACCAGTCTTGCTCCACAACCAAACTGGACCGTGGCTCCGGCGTGGCCCGCGCACGCATGTGTGTGTGTGTGTGCGTGTGTGTTTGTGTGTGTGCGTCACAAAGCGTGCCGCCGGCCACAGCCACGCATGGCTCAGGCGGCGGTGGGAGGAGGAGTGGGGCGGAGGCGCCGCCAGGAGAGTTGCGTGCGCGGGAGAGTGGGAGAGCAGAAGAGTGGCGACTAACACCACTGGTGGGTAGTGAAGTAAGGTTAGCAGGAAACCCTTTCACTAAGTATAAGTACTAAACCAACCTTTGCTCAGAGAGGACTATAAGGTTACTGTACATTGGTGACTAGCTCTAGCCCTTGACACTATGGTGGTAGTGACCTCGGTGGGACCAGCCAAACTCCATTGTAATATATGATCCAAAGGTTTGCAGATTTAGTGAATATTTCTATAGAATTCAACCTTTATTAGTGTTTTTTGTTGAAGAGAGAGAATATAATGTAGGTTATCAGCCAGCCAGGACACGCCTGTTGTTTCCCAAGCAGAGCGTTGCCGTGCCTCACTCGATGGCGGTGGCGGCGGCAGTGGTGGTGGTGGTTGGTGGTGGTGGTGGTGATGATGATGATCCTGGGAGTGAACCAAGCAGTACTGCTAGCTGGCCCCCAGCGGTGCCAGGCAACCCCGCCGCGGCCAGGCCTGGTGCCGCCCATGCCAGGCACCCTCGTGTAGCACTGGGTGTGGCCACAATGCCCCGCGTGTGGCTGCCAGCCCGGCACTTAGAGTCCCTGCTGGCACCACCCGCTGCTGGTGTGTGGTGGTGTGCTGCATAGCCCACACACCAGCAGCAGCAGCGGCGGCAGCACACCGCTGCACACGGCACACATCACTGCTGGTGCACTGCAGCATGCCCTGCACGGCAGTGTTGGCACTGGTGCACCGCGAGAGCACAGCACCGGGACTGCCGCACCACACACAGTACAACACAGCACAGTGGTGTAGTACAACACAGCAGCACAGCGCTGCCCGGCGTCCCTGGGCCTAGCACCGGGAGTGCCGCGCCCCACAGCGGCGGCGGCAGTACTGGTAGTGAAGCATACATACCGTAACCCTCCAGGACCAGTGCCTCTTAGCTTAGTGTCACTTCACAGCCTTACTGTAGATGCCTTGGCACAGTTGCCTTAGTGACGCGCGACGCCGCCGCCGCCCCGCCGCAGCCTGGGAGTGGCAGCAGCGGCGGCGGCAGCGGCGGCGGCTGGTGACGCGCGTAACGATCCACCCAAGGAGTTGTCGTCCTCACGGTAGTCGTGTGTACTGTGTACTCTGTACTATAGCACCACACCTTGGAGACTAACTGTCTAAAGTTGTTGATTCACGCAGACGTCATTCCCGTTGTTGATGAGTGCGGTACCTTTATTGGCTCATTGATTAGCGTTGTCTCAGGTTTAGGACTCACCAGTCCAGTTATGTAAACTTTACACAGCTCATTAATCTATTGTTAGCCTCGTTAGGACCAATGAAGTCTTTTGTTGAGAGTTGTTATGTGTGTGTGTGTGTATGTGTGTGTGTGCGCGTGTGTGGTGGCTACATGTGTGTGCATGCTAGATGTGTGTGTGTGTGTGTGTGGTGGCCAAGTTAGCCAGATATTGATGAAGCATAATGCTCACACAACAGTTATCCACAGTT